>NC_092761.1:36913821-37213821 GCF_047496795.1 Chiloscyllium punctatum | reverse complement strand
CACTCTGTCAATGTATCACACCCTAACAAGAGCAGGCTGACACGTACTCTGCAAAATAACTCACACAGTCAAACGCAGATAGACACCACTCTGTCAATTTAATACACATAGGCAAGTGCAGACTGACCCCACTCTGTCAATGTTACACACCCAGGCAAGAGCAGACTGACCCCAGTCTCTCAAGGTAACACACCCAGGCAAGAGCAGACTGACCCCAGTCTGTCAAAGTAATACACCCAGGAAGATCAAACTGACCCCACTCTGTCAATGTAACACACCCAGGGAAGAGCAGACTGACCCCATTCTGTCAATGTAACACACCCAGGGAAGTGCATACTGACCCCACTCTGTCAATGCAACACACCCAGGGAAGTGTAGACTGACCCCATTCTGTCAATGTAACATACCCAGGGAAGATCATTCTGACCCCACTCTGTCAATGTTACACACCCAGGGAAGATCATTCTGACCCCACTCTGTCAATGTAACACTCCCAGGGAAGAGCAGTCTGACCCCACTCTGTCAATGTAAAACACCCTGGGAAGAGCAGACTGACCCCACTCTGTCAATGTAACACACCCATGGAAGTGCAGTCTGACCCCATTCTGTCAATGTAACACACCCAGGGAAGTGCATACTGACCCCACTCTGTCAATGCAACACACCCAGGGAAGTGCAGACTGACCCCACTCTGTCAATGTAACACACCCAGGGAAGTGCATACTGACCCCACTCTGTCAATGCAACACACCCAGGGAAGTGCAGACTGACCCCACTCTGTCAATGTTACACACCCAGGGAAGATCATTCTGACCCCACTCTGTCAATGTTACACACCCAGGGAAGATCATTCTGACCCCACTCTGTCAATGTTTCACACCCAGGGAAGATCAGACCGACCCCACTCTGTCAATGTAACACACCCAGGGAAGAGCAGACTGACACCACTCTGTCAATGTAATACACCCAGGGAAGGTCAGATTGACCCCACTCTGTCAATGTAACGCACCCAGGGAAGAGCAGACTGACACCACTCTATGAATGTAACACACCCAGGGAAATCTGATTGACCCCACTCTGTTAATGTAATCCACCCAGGGAGGAGCAGACTGTCCCAACTCTGTCAATGTAACACACCCAGAGAAGAGCAGACTGACCCCACTCTGTCAATGTGACACACCCAGGGAAGAGCAGACTGTGTCTACTCTGTCAATGTAACACACCCAGAGAAGAGCAGACTGACTCTATTCTGTCAATGTAACCCACCCAGGGAACAGCAGACTGGCGCACACTCTGCAAAATAACTCACACAGTCAAACGCAGATAGATCCCACTCTGATAATTTAATACACACATGCAAGTGCAGACTGACCCCACTCTGTCAATGTAACACACCCAGGGAAGAGCAGACTGACCTCATTCTGCGAAATAACTCACACAAGCAAGAGCAGACTGACCCCAATCTCTCAAGGTAAAATACACAAGGAAGTGCAGACTGACCCCACTCTGTCAATGTAACACACCAAAGGAAGAGTAGTCTGACCCCACTCAGTCAGTGTATCCCACCCAGTGAAGAGCAGACTAACCCCACTCTGTCAATGTAAACCAACCAGGGAAGAGCAGACTGACGCCACTCTGTCACTGTAACACACTCAGGGAAGAGCAGACTGAACCCACTCTGTCAATGTAACACACCCAGGGAAGAGCATACTGACCCCACTCTGTCAATGTAACACACCCGGGGATGAGCAGACTGACGCCACTGTGTCAATGTAACATACCCAGGGAAGAGCAGACTGACACCACTCTGTCAATTTAACACACTCAGGGAAGAGCAGACTGAACCCACTCTGTCAAGGTAACACACCCAGGGAAGAGCAGACTGACCCCAATCTGTCAATGTAACTCGCCCAGGGAAGAGCAGACTGACCCCATTCTGTCAATGTAACCCACCCAGGGACGAGCAGAATGATCTCACTCTGTCAATGTAACCCACCCAGGGAAGAGCAGAATGATCTCACTCTGTCAATGTAACACACCCAGGGAGGAGCAGACTGACCCCACTCTGTCAATGTAACACACCCTAACCAGAGCAGCTGACACGTACTCTGCAAAATAACTCACACAGTCAAACGCAGATAGACACCACACTGTCAATTTAATACACATAGGCAAGTGCAGACTGACCCCACTCTGTCAATGTAACACACCCAGGGAAGAGCAGACTGACCCCACTCTGTCAATGTAACACAGCCAGGGAAGAGCAGACTTACATCACTCTGTCAATGTTACACACCCAGGCAAGAGCAGACTGACCCCAGTCTCTCAAGGTAACACACCCAGGGAAGTACAGACTGACCCACCCTGTCAATGTAATACACCCAGGAAGATCATACTAACCCCACTCTGTCAATGTAACACACCCAGGGAAGAGCAGACTGACCCCACTCTGTCAATGTAACACACCCAGGGAAGAGCAGACTGACCCCACTCTGTCAACTTTACCTACCCTGGGAAGAGCAGACAAACTCCACTCTGTCAGTGTAACACACCGAGGGAAGAGGAGACTGACTCTACTCTGTCAATGTAACACACCGAGGGAAGAGCAGACTGGCTCTACTCTGTCAATGTAACAAACCCAGGGAAGAGCAGACTGACCCCACTCTGTGAATGTAACACACCCAGGGAAGAGCAGACTGACACCACTCTGTCAATGTAACACACCCAGGGAAGAGCAGACTGACCCCACTCTGTCAATGGAACACACCCAGGCAAGAGCAGACTGACGCATACTCTGCAAAATACCTCACACAGTCAAACGCAGATAGACCCAAATCTGTCAATTTAATACACACAGGCAAGTGCAGACTGACCCCATTCTGTCAATGTAACACACCTAGGGAAGAGTAGACTGACCTCATTCTGCAAAATTACTCACACAAGCAACAGCAGACTGACCCCACTCTGTCAGTGTATCCCACCCAGTGAAGCGCAGACTGACCCCACTCTGTCAATGTAACACACCGAGGGAAGAGGAGACTGACTCTACTCTGTCAATGTAACACACCGAGGGAAGAGCAGACTGACTCTACTCTGCCAATGTAACACACCGAGTGTAGAACAGCCTGACTCTACTCTGTCAAAGTAACACACCAAAGGAAGAGCAGACTGACCCCACTCTGTCAGTGTATCCCACCAAGTGAAGAGCAGACTGACCCCACTCTGTCAATGGAAACCAACCAGGGAAGAGCAGACTGACGCCACTCTGTCACTGTAACACACCCAGGGAAGATCAGACTGAAACCACTCTGTCAATGTAACACACCCAGGCAAGAGCAGACTGACACGTACTCTGCAAAATAACTCACACAGTCAAACGCAGATAGACCCCACTCTGTCAATTTAATACACACAGGCAAGAGCAGACTGATACCACTCTGTCAACGTAACACACCCAGGGAAGATCAGACTGACCTCATTCTGCAAAATAACTCACACAAGCAACAGCAGACTGACCCCAATGTCTCATGGTAAAATACACAATGAAGTGCAGAGTGACACCACTCTGTCAATGTAACACACCCAGGGAAGAGCAGACTGACCTCACTCTGTCAATGCAACACACCCGGGGCAGAGCAGACTGACCTTACTCTGTCAATGTAACACACACAGGGAAGAGCAGACTGACCTCACTCTGTCAATGTAACACACACAGGGAAGAGCAGACTGACACCACTCTGTCAATGTAACACACCCAGGGAAGAGCAGACCGACCCCACTCTGTCAATGTAACACACCGAGGGATGAGCAGACTGACTCAACTCTGTCAAGGTAACACACCTAGGGAAGTGCAGACTGATCCCACTCTGTCAATGTAACACTCCCAGGGAAGAGCAGACTGACCCCACTCTGTCAATGTAACACTCCCAGGGAAGAGCAGACTGACCCCACTCTGTCAATGTAACACAACTAGGGAAGAGCAGACAGACCCCACTCTGTCAATGTAACACACCGAGGGAAGAGCAGACTGACTCTACTCTGACAATGTAACACACCCAGGGAAGTGCAGACTGACCCCACTCTGTCAATGTAACACTCCCAGGAAAGAGCAGTCTGACCACACTCTCAATGTAACACACCCAGGGAAGAACAGACTGACCCCACCCTGTCAATGTAACACACCCAGGGAAGTGCAGACTGACACCATTCTGTCAATGTAAGACACCCAGGGAAGTGCAGACTGACCCCACTCTGTCAATATGACACTCCAAGCGAAGAGCAGACAGACCCCACTCTGTGAATGTAACACTCCTAGGAAGAGCAGACTGACACCACTCTGTCAATGTAACACACCGAGGAAGAGCAGACTGACTCTACTCTGTCAAGGTAACACACCCAGGGAAGTGCAGACTGACCCCACTCTGTCCATGTAACACTCCCAGGGAAGAGCAGACTGACCCCACTCTGTCAATGTAACACACCCAGGGAAGAGCAGACCGACCCCACTCTGTCAATGTAACACACCCAGGGAAGTGCAGACTGACCCCACTCTGTCAACGTAACACTTCCAGGAAAGAGCAGTCTGACCCCACTCTCAATGTAACACACCCAGCGAAGAACAGACTGACCCCACCCTGTCAATGTAACACATCCAGGGAAGCGCAGACTGACCCCACTCTGTCAATGCAACACACCCAGGGTAGTGCAGACTGACCCCACTCTGTCAATGTAACACACCAAAGGAAGAGTAGTCTGACCCCACTCTGTCAGTGTATCCCACCCAGTGTAGAGCAGACTAACCCCACTCTGTCAATGTAAACCAACCAGGGAAGAGCAGACTGACGCCACTCTGTCACTGTAACACACTCAGGGAAGAGCAGACTGAACCCACTCTGTCAATGTAACACACCCAGGGAAGAGCATACTGACCCCACTCTGTCAATGTAACACACCCGGGGATGAGCAGACTGACGCCACTGTGTCAATGTAACATACCCAGGGAAGAGCAGACTGACACCACTCTGTCAATTTAACACACTCAGGGAAGAGCAGACTGACCCCACTCTGTCAATGTAACACACCCAGGGAAGAGCAGACTGACCCCAATCTGTCAATGTAACTCGCCCAGGGAAGAGCAGACTGACCCCATTCTGTCAATGTAACCCACCCAGGGACGAGCACACTGACCTCACTCTGTCAATGTAACCCACCCAGGGAAGAGCAGAATGATCTCACTCTGTCAATGTAACACACCCAGGGAGGAGCAGACTGACCCCACTCTGTCAATGTATCACACCCTAACAAGAGCAGGCTGACACGTACTCTGCAAAATAACTCACACAGTCAAACGCAGATAGACACCACTCTGTCAATTTAATACACATAGGCAAGTGCAGACTGACCCCACTCTGTCAATGTTACACACCCAGGCAAGAGCAGACTGACCCCAGTCTCTCAAGGTAACACACCCAGGCAAGAGCAGACTGACCCCAGTCTGTCAAAGTAATACACCCAGGAAGATCAAACTGACCCCACTCTGTCAATGTAACACACCCAGGGAAGAGCAGACTGACCCCAATCTGTCAATGTAACACACCCAGGGAAGTGCAGACTGACCCCATTCTGTCAATGTAACACACCCAGGGAAGTGCATACTGACCCCACTCTGTCAATGCAACACACCCAGGGAAGTGTAGACTGACCCCATTCTGTCAATGTAACATACCCAGGGAAGATCATTCTGACCCCACTCTGTCAATGTTACACACCCAGGGAAGATCATTCTGACCCCACTCTGTCAATGTAACACTCCCAGGGAAGAGCAGTCTGACCCCACTCTGTCAATGTAAAACACCCTGGGAAGAGCAGACTGACCCCACTCTGTCAATGTAACACACCCATGGAAGTGCAGTCTGACCCCATTCTGTCAATGTAACACACCCAGGGAAGTGCATACTGACCCCACTCTGTCAATGCAACACACCCAGGGAAGTGCAGACTGACCCCACTCTGTCAATGTAACACACCCAGGGAAGTGCATACTGACCCCACTCTGTCAATGCAACACACCCAGGGAAGTGCAGACTGACCCCACTCTGTCAATGTTACACACCCAGGAAAGAGCAGTCTGACCACACTCTCAATGTAACACACCCAGGGAAGAACAGACTGACCCCACCCTGTCAATGTAACACACCCAGGGAAGTGCAGACTGACACCATTCTGTCAATGTAAGACACCCAGGGAAGTGCAGACTGACCCCACTCTGTCAATATGACACTCCAAGCGAAGAGCAGACAGACCCCACTCTGTGAATGTAACACTCCTAGGAAGAGCAGACTGACACCACTCTGTCAATGTAACACACCGAGGAAGAGCAGACTGACTCTACTCTGTCAAGGTAACACACCCAGGGAAGTGCAGACTGACCCCACTCTGTCCATGTAACACTCCCAGGGAAGAGCAGACTGACCCCACTCTGTCAATGTAACACACCCAGGGAAGAGCAGACCGACCCCACTCTGTCAATGTAACACACCCAGGGAAGTGCAGACTGACCCCACTCTGTCAACGTAACACTTCCAGGAAAGAGCAGTCTGACCCCACTCTCAATGTAACACACCCAGCGAAGAACAGACTGACCCCACCCTGTCAATGTAACACATCCAGGGAAGCGCAGACTGACCCCACTCTGTCAATGCAACACACCCAGGGTAGTGCAGACTGACCCCACTCTGTCAATGTAACACACCAAAGGAAGAGTAGTCTGACCCCACTCTGTCAGTGTATCCCACCCAGTGTAGAGCAGACTAACCCCACTCTGTCAATGTAAACCAACCAGGGAAGAGCAGACTGACGCCACTCTGTCACTGTAACACACTCAGGGAAGAGCAGACTGAACCCACTCTGTCAATGTAACACACCCAGGGAAGAGCATACTGACCCCACTCTGTCAATGTAACACACCCGGGGATGAGCAGACTGACGCCACTGTGTCAATGTAACATACCCAGGGAAGAGCAGACTGACACCACTCTGTCAATTTAACACACTCAGGGAAGAGCAGACTGACCCCACTCTGTCAATGTAACACACCCAGGGAAGAGCAGACTGACCCCAATCTGTCAATGTAACTCGCCCAGGGAAGAGCAGACTGACCCCATTCTGTCAATGTAACCCACCCAGGGACGAGCACACTGACCTCACTCTGTCAATGTAACCCACCCAGGGAAGAGCAGAATGATCTCACTCTGTCAATGTAACACACCCAGGGAGGAGCAGACTGACCCCACTCTGTCAATGTATCACACCCTAACAAGAGCAGGCTGACACGTACTCTGCAAAATAACTCACACAGTCAAACGCAGATAGACACCACTCTGTCAATTTAATACACATAGGCAAGTGCAGACTGACCCCACTCTGTCAATGTTACACACCCAGGCAAGAGCAGACTGACCCCAGTCTCTCAAGGTAACACACCCAGGCAAGAGCAGACTGACCCCAGTCTGTCAAAGTAATACACCCAGGAAGATCAAACTGACCCCACTCTGTCAATGTAACACACCCAGGGAAGAGCAGACTGACCCCAATCTGTCAATGTAACACACCCAGGGAAGTGCAGACTGACCCCATTCTGTCAATGTAACACACCCAGGGAAGTGCATACTGACCCCACTCTGTCAATGCAACACACCCAGGGAAGTGTAGACTGACCCCATTCTGTCAATGTAACATATCCAGGGAAGATCATTCTGACCCCACTCTGTCAATGTTACACACCCAGGGAAGATCATTCTGACCCCACTCTGTCAATGTAACACTCCCAGGGAAGAGCAGTCTGACCCCACTCTGTCAATGTAAAACACCCTGGGAAGAGCAGACTGACCCCACTCTGTCAATGTAACACACCCATGGAAGTGCAGTCTGACCCCATTCTGTCAATGTAACACACCCAGGGAAGTGCATACTGACCCCACTCTGTCAATGCAACACACCCAGGGAAGTGAAGACTGACCCCACTCTGTCAATGTAACACACCCAGGGAAGTGCATACTGACCCCACTCTGTCAATGCAACACACCCAGGGAAGTGCAGACTGACCCCACTCTGTCAATGTTACACACCCAGGGAAGATCATTCTGACCCCACTCTGTCAATGTTACACACCCAGGGAAGATCATTCTGACCCCACTCTGTCAATGTTTCACACCCAGGGAAGATCAGACCGACCCCACTCTGTCAATGTAACACACCCAGGGAAGAGCAGACTGACACCACTCTGTCAATGTAATACACCCAGGGAAGGTCAGATTGACCCCACTCTGTCAATGTAACGCACCCAGGGAAATCTGATTGACCCCACTCTGTTAATGTAATCCACCCAGGGAGGAGCAGACTGTCCCAACTCTGTCAATGTAACACACCCAGAGAAGAGCAGACTGACCCCACTCTGTCAATGTGACACACCCAGAGAAGAGCAGACTGACTCTATTCTGTCAATGTAACCCACCCAGGGAACAGCAGACTGGCGCACACTCTGCAAAATAACTCACACAGTCAAACGCAGATAGATCCCACTCTGATAATTTAATACACACATGCAAGTGCAGACTGACCCCACTCTGTCAATGTAACACACCCAGGGATGAGCAAACTGACGCCACTGTGTCAATGTAACATACCCAGGGAAGAGCAGACTGACACCACTCTGTCAATTTAACACACTCAGGGAAGAGCAGACTGAACCCACTCTGTCAAGGTAACACACCCAGGGAAGAGCAGACTGACACCACTCTGTCAATGTAACACACCGAGGAAGAGCAGACTGACTCTACTCTGTCAAGGTAACACACCCAGGGAAGTGCAGACTGACCCCACTCTGTCCATGTAACACTCCCAGGGAAGAGCAGACTGACCCCACTCTGTCAATGTAACACACCCAGGGAAGAGCAGACCGACCCCACTCTGTCAATGTAACACACCCAGGGAAGTGCAGACTGACCCCACTCTGTCAACGTAACACTTCCAGGAAAGAGCAGTCTGACCCCACTCTCAATGTAACACACCCAGCGAAGAACAGACTGACCCCACCCTGTCAATGTAACACATCCAGGGAAGCGCAGACTGACCCCACTCTGTCAATGCAACACACCCAGGGTAGTGCAGACTGACCCCACTCTGTCAATGTAACACACCAAAGGAAGAGTAGTCTGACCCCACTCTGTCAGTGTATCCCACCCAGTGTAGAGCAGACTAACACCACTCTGTCAATGTAAACCAACCAGGGAAGAGCAGACTGACGCCACTCTGTCACTGTAACACACTCAGGGAAGAGCAGACTGAACCCACTCTGTCAATGTAACACACCCAGGGAAGAGCATACTGACCCCACTCTGTCAATGTAACACACCCGGGGATGAGCAGACTGACGCCACTGTGTCAATGTAACATACCCAGGGAAGAGCAGACTGACACCACTCTGTCAATTTAACACACTCAGGGAAGAGCAGACTGACCCCACTCTGTCAATGTAACACACCCAGGGAAGAGCAGACTGACCCCAATCTGTCAATGTAACTCGCCCAGGGAAGAGCTGACTGACCCCATTCTGTCAATGTAACCCACCCAGGGACGAGCACACTGACCTCACTCTGTCAATGTAACCCACCCAGGGAAGAGCAGAATGATCTCACTCTGTCAATGTAACACACCCAGGGAGGAGCAGACTGACCCCACTCTGTCAATGTATCACACCCTAACAAGAGCAGGCTGACACGTACTCTGCAAAATAACTCACACAGTCAAACGCAGATAGACACCACTCTGTCAATTTAATACACATAGGCAAGTGCAGACTGACCCCACTCTGTCAATGTTACACACCCAGGCAAGAGCAGACTGACCCCAGTCTCTCAAGGTAACACACCCAGGCAAGAGCAGACTGACCCCAGTCTGTCAAAGTAATACACCCAGGAAGATCAAACTGACCCCACTCTGTCAATGTAACACACCCAGGGAAGAGCAGACTGACCCCAATCTGTCAATGTAACACACCCAGGGAAGTGCAGACTGACCCCATTCTGTCAATGTAACACACCCAGGGAAGTGCATACTGATCCCACTCTGTCAATGCAACACACCCAGGGAAGTGTAGACTGACCCCATTCTGTCAATGTAACATACCCAGGGAAGATCATTCTGACCCCACTCTGTCAATGTTACACACCCAGGGAAGATCATTCTGACCCCACTCTGTCAATGTAACACTCCCAGGGAAGAGCAGTCTGACCCCACTCTGTCAATGTAAAACACCCTGGGAAGAGCAGACTGACCCCACTCTGTCAATGTAACACACCCATGGAAGTGCAGTCTGACCCCATTCTGTCAATGTAACACACCCAGGGAAGTGCATACTGACCCCACTCTGTCAATGCATCACACCCAGGGAAGTGCAGACTGACCCCACTCTGTCAATGTAACACACCCAGGGAAGTGCATACTGACCCCACTCTGTCAATGCAACACACCCAGGGAAGTGCAGACTGACCCCACTCTGTCAATGTTACACACCCAGGGAAGATCATTCTGACCCCACTCTGTCAATGTTACACACCCAGGGAAGATCATTCTGACCCCACTCTGTCAATGTTTCACACCCAGGGAAGATCAGACCGACCCCACTCTGTCAATGTAACACACCCAGGGAAGAGCAGACTGACACCACTCTGTCAATGTAATACACCCAGGGAAGGTCAGATTGACCCCACTCTGTCAATGTAACGCACCCAGGGAAATCTGATTGACCCCACTCTGTTAATGTAATCCACCCAGGGAGGAGCAGACTGTCCCAACTCTGTCAATGTAACACACCCAGAGAAGAGCAGACTGACCCCACTCTGTCAATGTGACACACCCAGGGAAGAGCAGACTGTGTCTACTCTGTCAATGTAACACACCCAGAGAAGAGCAGACTGACTCTATTCTGTCAATGTAACCCACCCAGGGAACAGCAGACTGGCGCACACTCTGCAAAATAACTCACACAGTCAAACGCAGATAGATCCCACTCTGATAATTTAATACACACATGCAAGTGCAGACTGACCCCACTCTGTCAATGTAACACACCCAGGGAAGAGCAGACTGACCTCATTCTGCGAAATAACTCACACAAGCAAGAGCAGACTGACCCCAATCTCTCAAGGTAAAATACACAAGGAAGTGCAGACTGACCCCACTCTGTCAATGTAACACACCAAAGGAAGAGTAGTCTGACCCCACTCAGTCAGTGTATCCCACCCAGTGAAGAGCAGACTAACCCCACTCTGTCAATGTAAACCAACCAGGGAAGAGCAGACTGACGCCACTCTGTCACTGTAACACACTCAGGGAAGAGCAGACTGAACCCACTCTGTCAATGTAACACACCCAGGGAAGAGCATACTGACCCCACTCTGTCAATGTAACACACCCGGGGATGAGCAAACTGACGCCACTGTGTCAATGTAACATACCCAGGGAAGAGCAGACTGACACCACTCTGTCAATTTAACACACTCAGGGAAGAGCAGACTGAACCCACTCTGTCAAGGTAACACACCCAGGGAAGAGCAGACTGACACCACTCTGTCAATGTAACACACCGAGGAAGAGCAGACTGACTCTACTCTGTCAAGGTAACACACCCAGGGAAGTGCAGACTGACCCCACTCTGTCCATGTAACACTCCCAGGGAAGAGCAGACTGACCCCACTCTGTCAATGTAACACACCCAGGGAAGAGCAGACCGACCCCACTCTGTCAATGTAACACACCCAGGGAAGAGCAGACCGACCCCACTCTGTCAATGTAACACACCCAGGGAAGTGCAGACTGACCCCACTCTGTCAACGTAACACTTCCAGGAAAGAGCAGTCTGACCCCACTCTCAATGTAACACACCCAGCGAAGAACAGACTGACCCCACCCTGTCAATGTAACACATCCAGGGAAGCGCAGACTGACCCCACTCTGTCAATGCAACACACCCAGGGTAGTGCAGACTGACCCCACTCTGTCAATGTAACACACCAAAGGAAGAGCAGACTGACACCACTCTGTCAATTTAACACACTCAGGGAAGAGCAGACTGAACCCACTCTGTCAAGGTAACACACCCAGGGAAGAGCAGACTGACCCCAATCTGTCAATGTAACTCGCCCAGGGAAGAGCAGACTGACCCCATTCTGTCAATGTAACCCACCCAGGGACGAGCAGAATGATCTCACTCTGTCAATGTAACCCACCCAGGGAAGAGCAGAATGATCTCACTCTGTCAATGTAACACACCCAGGGAGGAGCAGACTGACCCCACTCTGTCAATGTAACACACCCTAACCAGAGCAGCTGACACGTACTCTGCAAAATAACTCACACAGTCAAACGCAGATAGACACCACACTGTCAATTTAATACACATAGGCAAGTGCAGACTGACCCCACTCTGTCAATGTAACACACCCAGGGAAGAGCAGACTGACCCCACTCTGTCAATGTAACACAGCCAGGGAAGAGCAGACTTACATCACTCTGTCAATGTTACACACCCAGGCAAGAGCAGACTGACCCCAGTCTCTCAAGGTAACACACCCAGGGAAGTACAGACTGACCCACCCTGTCAATGTAATACACCCAGGAAGATCAAACTAACCCCACTCTGTCAATGTAACACACCCAGGGAAGAGCAGACTGACCCCACTCTGTCAATGTAACACACCCAGGGAAGAGCAGACTGACCCCACTCTGTCAACTTTACCTACCCTGGGAAAAGCAGACAAACTCCACTCTGTCAGTGTAACACACCGAGGGAAGAGGAGACTGACTCTACTCTGTCAATGTAACACACCGAGGGAAGAGCAGACTGGCTCTACTCTGTCAATGTAACAAACCCAGGGAAGAGCAGACTGACCCCACTCTGTGAATGTAACACACCCAGGGAAGAGCAGACTGACACCACTCTGTCAATGTAACACACCCAGGGAAGAGCAGACTGACCCCACTCTGTCAATGGAACACACCCAGGCAAGAGCAGACTGACGCATACTCTGCAAAATACCTCACACAGTCAAACGCAGATAGACCCAAATCTGTCAATTTAATACACACAGGCAAGTGCAGACTGACCCCATTCTGTCAATGTAACACACCCAGGGAAGAGTAGACTGACCTCATTCTGCAAAATTACTCACACAAGCAACAGCAGACTGACCCCACTCTGTCAGTGTATCCCACCCAGTGAAGCGCAGACTGACCCCACTCTGTCAATGTAACACACCGAGGGAAGAGGAGACTGACTCTACTCTGTCAATGTAACACACCGAGGGAAGAGCAGACTGACTCTACTCTGTCAATGTAACACACCGAGTGTAGAACAGCCTGACTCTACTCTGTCAAAGTAACACACCAAAGGAAGAGCAGACTGACCCCACTCTGTCAGTGTATCCCACCAAGTGAAGAGCAGACTGACCCCACTCTGTCAATGGAAACCAACCAGGGAAGAGCAGACTGACGCCACTCTGTCACTGTAACACACCCAGGGAAGATCAGACTGAAACCACTCTGTCAATGTAACACTCCCAGGGAATAGCAGACTGACCCCACTCTGTCAATGTAACACACCCACGGAAGAGCAGACTGACCCCACTCTGTCAATGCAACACACCCAGGGAAGAGCAGACAAACCCCACTCTGTCAGTGTATCCCACCCAGTGAAGAGTAGACTGACCCCACTCTGTCAATGTAACACACCGAGGGAAGAGCAGACTGACTCTACTCTGTCAAAGTAACACACCCAGGGAAGTGAAGACTGACCCCACTCTGTCAATGTAACACTCCCAGGGAAGAGCAGTCTGACCCCACTCTGTCAATGTAATCCACCCAGGGAAGAGCAGACTGTCCCAACTCTGTCAATGTAACACACCCAGAGAAGAGCAGACTGACCCCACTCTGTCAATGTAACACACCGAGGGAAGAGCAGACTGACTCTACTCTGTCAAAGTAACACACCCAGGGAAGTGAAGACTGACCCCACTCTGTCAATGTAACACTCCCAGGGAAGAGCAGTCTGACCCCACTCTGTCAATGTAAAACACTCTGGGAAAGCAGTCTGACCCCACTCTGTCAATGTAACACACCCAGGGAAGTGCAGACTGACCCCATTCTGTCAATGTAACACACCCAGGTAAGTGCATACTGACCCCACTCTGTCAATGCAACACACGCAGGGAAGTGTAGACTGACCCCATTCTGTCAATGTAACATACCCAGGGAAGATCATTCTGACCCCACTCTGTCAATGTAACACTCCCAGGGAAGAGCAGTCTGACCCCACTCTGTCAATGTAAAACACCCTGGGAAGAGCAGACTGACCCCACTCTGTCAATGTAACACACCCATGGAAGTGCAGCCTGACCCCATTCTGTCAATGTAACACACCCAGGGAAGTGCATACTGACCCCACTCTGTCAATGCAACACACCCAGGGAAGTGCAGACTGACCCCACTCTGTCAATGTTACACACCCAGGGAAGATCATTCTGACCCCACTCTGTCAATGTTACACACCCAGGGAAGATCATTCTGACCCCACTCTGTCAATGTTACACACCCAGGGAAGATCAGACCGACCCCACTCTGTCAATGTAACACACCCAGGGAAGAGCAGACTGACACCACTCTGTCAATGTAATACACCCAGGGAAGGTCAGATTGACCCCACTCTGTCAATGTAACGCACCCAGGGAAGAGCAGACTGACACCACTCTATGAATGTAACACACCCAGGGAAATCTGATTGACCCCACTCTGTTAATGTAATCCACCCAGGGAAGAGCAGACTGTCCCAACTCTGTCAATGTAACACACCCAGAGAAGAGCAGACTGACCCCACTCTGTCAATGTGACACACCCAGGGAAGAGCAGACTGTGTCTTCTCTGTCAATGTAACACACTCAGGGAAGAGCAGACTGACCCCACTCTGTCAATCTAACCCACCTAGGGAAGAGCAGACTCACCCCACTCTGTCAATGTAACACACCCAGGCAAGAGCAGACTGACGCACACTCTGCAAAATAACTCACACAGTCAAACGCAGATAGATCCCACTCTGATAATTTAATACACACATGCAAGTGCAGACTGACCCCACTCTGTCAATGTAACACACCCAGGGAAGAGCAGTCTGACCCCACTCTGTCAATGTAAAACACCCTGGGAAGAGCAGACTGACCCCACTCTGTCAATGTAACACACCCAGGGAAGTGCAGACTGACTCCATTCTGTCAATGTAACACACCCAGGGAAGTGCATACTGACCCCACTCTGTCAATGCAACACACCCAGGGAAGTGCAGACTGACCCCACTCTGTCAATGTAACACACCCAGGGAAGATCATTCTGACCCCACTCTGTCAATGTTACACACCCAGGGAGGATCATTCTGACCCCACTCTGTCAATGTAACACTCCCAGGGAAGAGCAGTCTGACCCCACTCTGTCAAAGTAAAACACCCTGGGAAGAGCAGACTGACCCCACTCTGTCAATGTAACACACCTAGGGAAGTGCAGACTGACCCCATTCTGTCAATGTAACACACCCAGGGAAGTGCATACTGACCCCACTCTGTCAATGCAACACACCCAGGGAAGTGCAGACTGACCCCACTCTGTCAATGTTACACACCCAGGGAAGATCATTCTGACCCCACTCTGTCAATGTCACACACCCAGGGAAGATCATTCTGACCCCACTCTGTCAATGTTACACACCCAGGGAAGATCAGATCGACCCCACTCTGTCAATGTAACACACCCAGGGAAGAGCAGACTGAAACCACTCTGTCAATATAATACACCCAGGGCAGGTCAGATTGACCCCACTCTGTCAATGTAACGCACCCAGGGAAGAGCAGACTGACACCACTCTATGAATGTAACACACCCAGGGAAATCTGATTGACCCCACTCTGTTAATGTAAACCACCCAGGGAAGAGCAGACTGTCCCAACTCTGTCAATGTAACACACCCAGAGAAGAGCAGACTGACCCCACTCTGTAAATGTAACACACCCAGGGAAGAGCAGACCTACCTCATTCTGCGAAATAACTCACACAAGCAAGAGCAGACTGACCCCCATCTCTCAAGGTAAAATACACAAGGAAGTGCAGACTGACCCCACTCTGTCAATGTAACACACCCAGGGAAGAGCAGACTGACCTCACTCTGTCAAAGCAACACACCCGGGGAAGAGCAGACTGACCCCACTCTGTCAATATAACGCACACAGGGAAGAGCAGACTGACCTCATTCTGTCAATGTAACACACCCAGGGAAGAGCAGACTGAGCCCACTCTGTCAATGTAACAGACCCAGGCAAGAGCAGACTGACGCGTATTCTGCAAAATAACTCACACAGTCAAACGCAGATAGACCCCACTCTGTCAATTTAATACACACTGGCAAGTGCAGACTGACCACACTCTGTCAATGTAACTCACCAAGGGAAGGGCAGACTGACCTCACTCTGCAAAATAACTCACACAAGCAACAGCAGACTGACCCCAATCTCTCAAGGTAAAATACACAAGGAAGTGCAGACTGACCGCACTCTGTCAAAGTAACACAGCCAGGGAAGAGCAGACTGACCTCACTCTGTCAATGTAACACACCCGGGGAAGAGCAGACCGACCCCACTCTGTCAAGGTAACACACCCAGGGAAGAGCAGACTGACCCCACTCTGTCAATGTAATACACCCAGGGAAGTGCAGACTGACCCCACTCTGTCAATGCACCACAACCAGGGTAGTGCAGACTGACCCCACTCTGTCAATGTAACACACCCAGGGAAGAGCAGACTGACCCCACTCTGTCAATGTAACACAGCCAGGGAAGAGCAGACTTACATCACTCTGTCAATGTTACACACCCAGGCAAGAGCAGACTGACCCCAGTCTCTCAAGGTAACACACCCAGAGAAGTACAGTCTGACCCACCCTGTCAATGTAATACACCCAGGAAGATCAAACTGACCCCACTCTGTCAATGTAACACACCCAGGGAAGAGCAGACTGACCCCACTCTGTCAACTTTACCTACCCTGGGAAGAGCAGACAAACTCCACTCTGCCAGTGTAACACACCGAGGGAAGAGGAGACTGACTCTACTCTGTCAATGTAACACACCGAGGGAAGAGCAGACTGGCTCTACTCTGTCAATGTAACAAACCCAGGGAAGAGCAGACTGACCCCACTCTGTGAATGTAACACACCCAGGGAAGAGCAGACTGACACCACTCTGTCAATGTAACACACACAGGGAAGAGCAGACTGACCCCACTCTGTCAATGGAACACACCCAGGCAAGAGCAGACTGACGCATACTCTGCAAAATACCTCACACAGTCAAACGCAGATAGACCCCAATCTGTCAATTTAATACACACAGGCAAGTGCAGACTGACCCCATTCTGTCAATGTAACACACCCAGGGAAGAGTAGACTGACCTCATTCTGCAAAATTACTCACACAAGCAACAGCAGACTGACCCCACTCTGTCAGTGTATCCCACCCAGTGAAGCGCAGACTGACCCCACTCTGTCAATGTAACACACCGAGGGAAGAGGAGACTGACTCTACTCTGTCAATGTAACACACCGAGGGAAGAGCAGACTGACTCTACTCTGTCAATGTAACACACCGAGTGTAGAACAGCCTGACTCTACTCTGTCAAAGTAAAACACCCAGGGAAGTGAAGACTGACCCCACTCTGTCAATGTAACACTCCCAGGGAAGAGCAGTCTGACCCCATTCTGTCAATGTAAAACACCCTGGGAAGAGCAGACTGACCCCACTCTGTCAATGTAACACACCCAGGGAAGTGCAGACTGACCCCATTCTGTCAATGTAACACACCCAGGCAAGTGCATACTGACCCCACTCTGTCAATGCAACACACCCAGGGAAGTGCAGACTGACCCCACTCTGTCAATGTAACACACCCAGTGAAGATCATTCTGACCCCACTCTGTCAATGTTACACACCCAGGGAAGATCATTCTGACCCCACTCTGTCAATGTAACACTCCCAGGGAAGAGCAGTCTGACCCCACTCTGTCAATGTAAAACACCCTGGGAAGAGCAGACTGACCCCACTCTGTCAATGTAACACACCCAGGGAAGTGCAGACTGACCCCATTCTGTCAATGTAACACACCCAGGGAAGTGCATACTGACCCCACTCTGTCAATGCAACACACCCAGGGAAGTGCAGACTGACCCCACTCTGTCAATGTAACACACCCAGGGAAGATCATTCTGACCCCACTCTGTCAATGTTACACACCCAGGGAAGATTAATCTGACCGCACTCTGTCAATGTTACATACCCAGGGAAGATCAGACCGACCCCACTCTGTCAATGTAACACACCCAGGGAAGAGCAGACTGACACCACTCTATGAATGTAACACACCCAGGGAAATCTGATTGACCCCACTCTGTCAATGTAATCCACCCAGGGAAGAGCAGACTGTCCCAACTCTGTCAATGTAACACATCCAGAGAAGAGCAGACTGACCCCACTCTGTCAATGTGACACACCCAGGGAAGAGCAGACTGTGTCTACTCTGTCAATGTAACACACTCAGGGAAGAGCAGACTGACCGCACTCTGTCAATCCAACCCACCCAGGGAAGAGCAGACTCACCCCACTCTGTCAATGTAACACACCCAGGCAAGAGCAGACTGACGGTTACTCTGCAAAATAACTCACACAGTCAAACGCAGATAGATCCCACTCTGATAATTTAATACACACATGCAAGTGCAGACTGACCCCACTCTGTAAATGTAACACACCCAGGGAAGAGCAGACTGACCTCATTCTGCGAAATAACTCACACAAGCAAGAGCAGACTGACCCCCATCTCTCAAGGTAAAATACACAAGGAAGTGCAGACTGACCCCACTCTGTCAATGTAACACACCCAGGGAAGAGCAGACTGACCTCACTCTGTCAAAGCAACACACCCGGGGAAGAGCAGACTGACCCCACTCTGTCAATATAACACACACAGGGAAGAGCAGACTGAGTCCACTCTGTCAATGTAACACACCCAGGGAAGAGCAGACTGACCCCACTCTGTCAATGTAATACACCCAGGGAAGTGCAGACTGACCCCACTCTGTCAATGCACCACAACCAGGGTAGTGCAGACTGACCCCACTCTGTCAATGTAACACACCCAGGGAAGAGCAGACTGACCCCACTCTGTCAATGTAACACAGCCAGGGAAGAGCAGACTTACATCACTCTGTCAATGTTACACACCCAGGCAAGAGCAGACTGACCCCAGTCTCTCAAGGTAACACACCCAGAGAAGTACAGTCTGACCCACCCTGTCAATGTAATACACCCAGGAAGATCAAACTGACCCCACTCTGTCAATGTAACACACCCAGGGAAGAGCAGACTGACCCCACTCTGTCAACTTTACCTACCCTGGGAAGAGCAGACAAACTCCACTCTGCCAGTGTAACACACCGAGGGAAGAGGAGACTGACTCTACTCTGTCAATGTAACACACCGAGGGAAGAGCAGACTGGCTCTACTCTGTCAATGTAACAAACCCAGGGAAGAGCAGACTGACCCCACTCTGTGAATGTAACACACCCAGGGAAGAGCAGACTGACACCACTCTGTCAATGTAACACACACAGGGAAGAGCAGACTGACCCCACTCTGTCAATGGAACACACCCAGGCAAGAGCAGACTGACGCATACTCTGCAAAATACCTCACACAGTCAAACGCAGATAGACCCCAATCTGTCAATTTAATACACACAGGCAAGTGCAGACTGACCCCATTCTGTCAATGTAACACACCCAGGGAAGAGTAGACTGACCTCATTCTGCAAAATTACTCACACAAGCAACAGCAGACTGACCCCACTCTGTCAGTGTATCCCACCCAGTGAAGCGCAGACTGACCCCACTCTGTCAATGTAACACACCGAGGGAAGAGGAGACTGACTCTACTCTGTCAATGTAACACACCGAGGGAAGAGCAGACTGACTCTACTCTGTCAATGTAACACACCGAGTGTAGAACAGCCTGACTCTACTCTGTCAAAGTAAAACACCCAGGGAAGTGAAGACTGACCCCACTCTGTCAATGTAACACTCCCAGGGAAGAGCAGTCTGACCCCATTCTGTCAATGTAAAACACCCTGGGAAGAGCAGACTGACCCCACTCTGTCAATGTAACACACCCAGGGAAGTGCAGACTGACCCCATTCTGTCAATGTAACACACCCAGGCAAGTGCATACTGACCCCACTCTGTCAATGCAACACACCCAGGGAAGTGCAGACTGACCCCACTCTGTCAATGTAACACACCCAGTGAAGATCATTCTGACCCCACTCTGTCAATGTTACACACCCAGGGAAGATCATTCTGACCCCACTCTGTCAATGTAACACTCCCAGGGAAGAGCAGTCTGACCCCACTCTGTCAATGTAAAACACCCTGGGAAGAGCAGACTGACCCCACTCTGTCAATGTAACACACCCAGGGAAGTGCAGACTGACCCCATTCTGTCAATGTAACACACCCAGGGAAGTGCATACTGACCCCACTCTGTCAATGCAACACACCCAGGGAAGTGCAGACTGACCCCACTCTGTCAATGTAACACACCCAGGGAAGATCATTCTGACCCCACTCTGTCAATGTTACACACCCAGGGAAGATTAATCTGACCGCACTCTGTCAATGTTACATACCCAGGGAAGATCAGACCGACCCCACTCTGTCAATGTAACACACCCAGGGAAGAGCAGACTGACACCACTCTATGAATGTAACACACCCAGGGAAATCTGATTGACCCCACTCTGTCAATGTAATCCACCCAGGGAAGAGCAGACTGTCCCAACTCTGTCAATGTAACACATCCAGAGAAGAGCAGACTGACCCCACTCTGTCAATGTGACACACCCAGGGAAGAGCAGACTGTGTCTACTCTGTCAATGTAACACACTCAGGGAAGAGCAGACTGACCGCACTCTGTCAATCCAACCCACCCAGGGAAGAGCAGACTCACCCCACTCTGTCAATGTAACACACCCAGGCAAGAGCAGACTGACGGTTACTCTGCAAAATAACTCACACAGTCAAACGCAGATAGATCCCACTCTGATAATTTAATACACACATGCAAGTGCAGACTGACCCCACTCTGTAAATGTAACACACCCAGGGAAGAGCAGACTGACCTCATTCTGCGAAATAACTCACACAAGCAAGAGCAGACTGACCCCCATCTCTCAAGGTAAAATACACAAGGAAGTGCAGACTGACCCCACTCTGTCAATGTAACACACCCAGGGAAGAGCAGACTGACCTCACTCTGTCAAAGCAACACACCCGGGGAAGAGCAGACTGACCCCACTCTGTCAATATAACACACACAGGGAAGAGCAGACTGAGTCCACTCTGTCAATGTAACACACCCAGGGAAGAGCAGACTGAGCCCACTCTGTCAATGTAACAGACCCAGGCAAGAGCAGACTGACGCGTATTCTGCAAAATAACTCACACAGTCAAACGCAGATAGACCCCACTCTGTCAATTTAATACACACTGGCAAGTGCAGACTGACCACACTCTGTCAATGTAACTCACCAAGGGAAGGGCAGACTGACCTCACTCTGCAAAATAACTCACACAAGCAACAGCAGACTGACCCCAATCTCTCAAGGTAAAATACACAAGGAAGTGCAGACTGACCGCACTCTGTCAAAGTAACACACCCGGGGAAGAGCAGACCGACCCCACTCTGTCAAGGTAACACACCCAGGGAAGAGCAGACTGACCCCACACTGTCAATGTAACAAACCCAGGGAAGTGCAGATTGACCCCACTCTGTCAATGTAATACACCCAGGGAAGAGCAGACTGACACCACTCTGTCAATGTAACACACCCAGGGAAGAGCAGACTGACCCCACTCTGTCAATGGAACACACCCAGGCAAGAGCAGACTGACGCATACTCTGCAAAATACCTCACACAGTCAAATGCAGATAGACCCCAATCTGTCAATTTAAAACACACAGGCAAGTGCAGACTGACCCCATTCTGTCAATGTAACACACCCAGGGAAGAGTAGACTGACCTCATTCTGCAAAATTACTCACACAAGCAACAGCAGACTGACCCCACTCTGTCAGTGTATCCCACCGAGTGAAGCGCAGACTGACCCCACTCTGTCAATGTAACACACCGATGGAAGAGGAGACTGACTCTACTCTGTAAATGTAACACACCGAGGGAAGAGCAGACTGACTCTACTCTGTCAAAGTAACACACCCAGGGAAGTGAAGACTGACCCCACTCTGTCAATGTAACACTCCCAGGGAAGAGCAGTCTGACCCCACTCTGTCAATGTAAAACACCGAGGGAAGAGCAGACTGACTCTACTCTGTCAATGTTACACACCCAGGGAAGAGCAGACTAACCCCACTCTCTCAATGTAACACACCCAGGGAAGAGCAGACTGACTCTACTCTGTCAATGTAACACACCCAGGGAAGATCATTCTGACCCCACTCTGTCAATGTTACACACCCAGGGAAGATCATTCTGACCCCACTCTGTCAATGTAACACTCCCAGGGAAGAGCAGTCTGACCCCACTCTGTCAATGTAACACACCCAGGGAAGTGCAGACTGACCCCATTCTGTCAATGTAACACACCCAGGGAAGTGCATACTGACCCCACTCTGTCAATGCAACACACCCAGGGAAGTGCAGACTGACCCCACTCTGTCAATGTAACACACCCAGGGAAGATCATTCTGACCCCACTCTGTCAATGTTACACACCCAGGGAAGATCAATCTGACCGCACTCTGTCAATGTTACACACCCAGGGAAGATCAGACCGACCCCACTCTGTCAATGTAACACACCCAGGGAAGAGCAGACTGTCACCACTCTGTCAATGTAATACACCCAGGGAAGGTCAGATTGACCCCACACTGTCAATGTAACGCACCCAGGGAAGAGCAGACTGACACCACTCTATGAATGTAACACACCCAGGGAAATCTGATTGACCCCACTCTGTTAATGTAATCCACCGAGGGAAGAGCAGACTGTGTCTACTCTGTCAATGTAACACACTCAGGGAAGAGCAGACTGACCCCACTCTGTCAATGTGACACACCCAGGGAAGAGCAGACTGTGTCTACTCTGTCAATGTAACACAACCAGGCAAGAGCAGACTGACGCTTACTCTGCAAAATAACTCACACAGCCAAATGCAGATAGATCCCACTCTGATAATTTAATACACACATGCAAGTGCAGACTGACCCCACTCTGTAAATGTAACACACCCAGGGAAGAGCAGACTGACCTCATTCTGCGAAATAACTCACACAAGCAAGAGCAGACTGACCCCAATCTCTCAAGGTAAAATACACAAGGAAGTGCAGACTGACCCCACTCTGTCAATGTAACACACCCAGGGAAGAGCAGACTGACCTCACTCTGTCAAAGCAACACACCCGGGGAAGAGCAGACTGACCCCACTCTGTCAATATAACGCACACAGGGAAGAGCAGACTGACCTCATTCTGTCAATGTAACACACCCAGGGAAGAGCAGACTGACCCCACTCTGTCAATGTAACAGACCCAGGCAAGAGCAGACTGACGCGTATTCTGCAAAATAACTCACACAGTCAAACGCAGATAGACCCCACTCTGTCAATTTAATACACACTGGCAAGTGCAGACTGACCACACTCTGTCAATGTAACTCACCAAGGGAAGGGCAGACTGACCTCACTCTGCAAAATAACTCACACAAGCAACAGCAGACTGACCCCAATCTCTCAAGGTAAAATACACAAGGAAGTGCAGACTGACCGCACTCTGTCAAAGTAACACAGCCAGGGAAGAGCAGACTGACCTCACTCTGTCAATGTAACACACCCGGGGAAGAGCAGACCGACCCCACTCTGTCAAGTTAACACACCCAGGGAAGAGCAGACTGACCCCACACTGTCAATGTAACAAACCCAGGGAAGTGCAGATTGACCCCACTCTGTCATTGTAATACACCCAGGGAAGAGCAGACTGACCCCACTCTGTCAATGTAACACACCCAGGGAAGAGCAGACTGACCCCACTCTGTCAATGGAACACACCCAGGCAAGAGCAGACTGACGCATACTCTGCAAAATACCTCACAAAGTCAAACGCAGATAGACCCCAATCTGTCAATTTAATACACACAGGCAAGTGCAGACTGACCCCATTCTGTCAATGTAACACGCCCAGGGAAGTGTAGACTGACCTCATTCTGCAAAATTACTCACACAAGCAACAGCAGACTGACCCCACTCTGTCAGTGTATCCCACCGAGTGAAGCGCAGACTGACCCCACACTGTCAATGTAACAAACCCAGGGAAGTGCAGATTGACCCCACTCTGTCAATGTAATACACCCAGGGAAGAGCAGACTGACACCACTCTGTCAATGTAACACACCCAGGGAAGAGCAGACTGACCCCACTCTGTCAATGGAACACACCCAGGCAAGAGCAGACTGACGCATACTCTGCAAAATACCTCACACAGTCAAATGCAGATAGACCCCAATCTGTCAATTTAAAACACACAGGCAAGTGCAGACTGACCCCATTCTGTCAATGTAACACACCCAGGGAAGAGTAGACTGACCTCATTCTGCAAAATTACTCACACAAGCAACAGCAGACTGACCCCACTCTGTCAGTGTATCCCACCGAGTGAAGCGCAGACTGACCCCACTCTGTCAATGTAACACACCGAGGGAAGAGGAGACTGACCTCATTCTGCGAAATAACTCACACAAGCAAGAGCAGACTGACCCCCATCTCTCAAGGTAAAATACACAAGGAAGTGCAGACTGACCCCACTCTGTCAATGTAACACACCCAGGGAAGAGCAGACTGACCTCACTCTGTCAAAGCAACACACCCGGGGAAGAGCAGACTGACCCCACTCTGTCAATATAACACACACAGGGAAGAGCAGACTGAGTCCACTCTGTCAATGTAACACACCCAGGGAAGAGCAGACTGAGCCCACTCTGTCAATGTAACAGACCCAGGCAAGAGCAGACTGACGCGTATTCTGCAAAATAACTCACACAGTCAAACGCAGATAGACCCCACTCTGTCAATTTAATACACACTGGCAAGTGCAGACTGACCACACTCTGTCAATGTAACTCACCAAGGGAAGGGCAGACTGACCTCACTCTGCAAAATAACTCACACAAGCAACAGCAGACTGACCCCAATCTCTCAAGGTAAAATACACAAGGAAGTGCAGACTGACCGCACTCTGTCAAAGTAACACACCCGGGGAAGAGCAGACCGACCCCACTCTGTCAAGGTAACACACCCAGGGAAGAGCAGACTGACCCCACACTGTCAATGTAACAAACCCAGGGAAGTGCAGATTGACCCCACTCTGTCAATGTAATACACCCAGGGAAGAGCAGACTGACACCACTCTGTCAATGTAACACACCCAGGGAAGAGCAGACTGACCCCACTCTGTCAATGGAACACACCCAGGCAAGAGCAGACTGACGCATACTCTGCAAAATACCTCACACAGTCAAATGCAGATAGACCCCAATCTGTCAATTTAAAACACACAGGCAAGTGCAGACTGACCCCATTCTGTCAATGTAACACACCCAGGGAAGAGTAGACTGACCTCATTCTGCAAAATTACTCACACAAGCAACAGCAGACTGACCCCACTCTGTCAGTGTATCCCACCGAGTGAAGCGCAGACTGACCCCACTCTGTCAATGTAACACACCGAGGGAAGAGGAGACTGACTCTACTCTGTAAATGTAACACACCGAGGGAAGAGCAGACTGACTCTACTCTGTCAAAGTAACACACCCAGGGAAGTGAAGACTGACCCCACTCTGTCAATGTAACACTCCCAGGGAAGAGCAGTCTGACCCCACTCTGTCAATGTAAAACACCGAGGGAAGAGCAGACTGACTCTACTCTGTCAATGTTACACACCCAGGGAAGAGCAGACTAACCCCACTCTCTCAATGTAACACACCCAGGGAAGAGCAGACTGACTCTACTCTGTCAATGTAACACACCCAGGGAAGATCATTCTGACCCCACTCTGTCAATGTTACACACCCAGGGAAGATCATTCTGACCCCACTCTGTCAATGTAACACTCCCAGGGAAGAGCAGTCTGACCCCACTCTGTCAATGTAACACACCCAGGGAAGTGCAGACTGACCCCATTCTGTCAATGTAACACACCCAGGGAAGTGCATACTGACCCCACTCTGTCAATGCAACACACCCAGGGAAGTGCAGACTGACCCCACTCTGTCAATGTAACACACCCAGGGAAGATCATTCTGACCCCACTCTGTCAATGTTACACACCCAGGGAAGATCAATCTGACCGCACTCTGTCAATGTTACACACCCAGGGAAGATCAGACCGACCCCACTCTGTCAATGTAACACACCCAGGGAAGAGCAGACTGTCACCACTCTGTCAATGTAATACACCCAGGGAAGGTCAGATTGACCCCACACTGTCAATGTAACGCACCCAGGGAAGAGCAGACTGACACCACTCTATGAATGTAACACACCCAGGGAAATCTGATTGACCCCACTCTGTTAATGTAATCCACCGAGGGAAGAGCAGACTGTGTCTACTCTGTCAATGTAACACACTCAGGGAAGAGCAGACTGACCCCACTCTGTCAATGTGACACACCCAGGGAAGAGCAGACTGTGTCTACTCTGTCAATGTAACACAACCAGGCAAGAGCAGACTGACGCTTACTCTGCAAAATAACTCACACAGCCAAATGCAGATAGATCCCACTCTGATAATTTAATACACACATGCAAGTGCAGACTGACCCCACTCTGTAAATGTAACACACCCAGGGAAGAGCAGACTGACCTCATTCTGCGAAATAACTCACACAAGCAAGAGCAGACTGACCCCAATCTCTCAAGGTAAAATACACAAGGAAGTGCAGACTGACCCCACTCTGTCAATGTAACACACCCAGGGAAGAGCAGACTGACCTCACTCTGTCAAAGCAACACACCCGGGGAAGAGCAGACTGACCCCACTCTGTCAATATAACGCACACAGGGAAGAGCAGACTGACCTCATTCTGTCAATGTAACACACCCAGGGAAGAGCAGACTGACCCCACTCTGTCAATGTAACAGACCCAGGCAAGAGCAGACTGACGCGTATTCTGCAAAATAACTCACACAGTCAAACGCAGATAGACCCCACTCTGTCAATTTAATACACACTGGCAAGTGCAGACTGACCACACTCTGTCAATGTAACTCACCAAGGGAAGGGCAGACTGACCTCACTCTGCAAAATAACTCACACAAGCAACAGCAGACTGACCCCAATCTCTCAAGGTAAAATACACAAGGAAGTGCAGACTGACCGCACTCTGTCAAAGTAACACAGCCAGGGAAGAGCAGACTGACCTCACTCTGTCAATGTAACACACCCGGGGAAGAGCAGACCGACCCCACTCTGTCAAGTTAACACACCCAGGGAAGAGCAGACTGACCCCACACTGTCAATGTAACAAACCCAGGGAAGTGCAGATTGACCCCACTCTGTCATTGTAATACACCCAGGGAAGAGCAGACTGACCCCACTCTGTCAATGTAACACACCCAGGGAAGAGCAGACTGACCCCACTCTGTCAATGGAACACACCCAGGCAAGAGCAGACTGACGCATACTCTGCAAAATACCTCACAAAGTCAAACGCAGATAGACCCCAATCTGTCAATTTAATACACACAGGCAAGTGCAGACTGACCCCATTCTGTCAATGTAACACGCCCAGGGAAGTGTAGACTGACCTCATTCTGCAAAATTACTCACACAAGCAACAGCAGACTGACCCCACTCTGTCAGTGTATCCCACCGAGTGAAGCGCAGACTGACCCCACACTGTCAATGTAACAAACCCAGGGAAGTGCAGATTGACCCCACTCTGTCAATGTAATACACCCAGGGAAGAGCAGACTGACACCACTCTGTCAATGTAACACACCCAGGGAAGAGCAGACTGACCCCACTCTGTCAATGGAACACACCCAGGCAAGAGCAGACTGACGCATACTCTGCAAAATACCTCACACAGTCAAATGCAGATAGACCCCAATCTGTCAATTTAAAACACACAGGCAAGTGCAGACTGACCCCATTCTGTCAATGTAACACACCCAGGGAAGAGTAGACTGACCTCATTCTGCAAAATTACTCACACAAGCAACAGCAGACTGACCCCACTCTGTCAGTGTATCCCACCGAGTGAAGCGCAGACTGACCCCACTCTGTCAATGTAACACACCGAGGGAAGAGGAGACTGACTCTACTCTGTAAATGTAACACACCGAGGGAAGAGCAGACTGACTCTACTCTGTCAAAGTAACACACCCAGGGAAGTGAAGACTGACCCCACTCTGTCAATGTAACACTCCCAGGGAAGAGCAGTCTGACCCCACTCTGTCAATGTAAAACACCGAGGGAAGAGCAGACTGACTCTACTCTGTCAATGTTACACACCCAGGGAAGAGCAGACTAACCCCACTCTCTCAATGTAACACACCCAGGGAAGAGCAGACTGACTCTACTCTGTCAATGTAACACACCCAGGGAAGATCATTCTGACCCCACTCTGTCAATGTTACACACCCAGGGAAGATCATTCTGACCCCACTCTGTCAATGTAACACTCCCAGGGAAGAGCAGTCTGACCCCACTCTGTCAATGTAACACACCCAGGGAAGTGCAGACTGACCCCATTCTGTCAATGTAACACACCCAGGGAAGTGCATACTGACCCCACTCTGTCAATGCAACACACCCAGGGAAGTGCAGACTGACCCCACTCTGTCAATGTAACACACCCAGGGAAGATCATTCTGACCCCACTCTGTCAATGTTACACACCCAGGGAAGATCAATCTGACCGCACTCTGTCAATGTTACACACCCAGGGAAGATCAGACCGACCCCACTCTGTCAATGTAACACACCCAGGGAAGAGCAGACTGTCACCACTCTGTCAATGTAATACACCCAGGGAAGGTCAGATTGACCCCACACTGTCAATGTAACGCACCCAGGGAAGAGCAGACTGACACCACTCTATGAATGTAACACACCCAGGGAAATCTGATTGACCCCACTCTGTTAATGTAATCCACCGAGGGAAGAGCAGACTGTGTCTACTCTGTCAATGTAACACACTCAGGGAAGAGCAGACTGACCCCACTCTGTCAATGTGACACACCCAGGGAAGAGCAGACTGTGTCTACTCTGTCAATGTAACACACTCAGGGAAGAGCAGACTGACCCCACTCTGTCAATCTAACCCACCCAGGGAAGAGCAGACTCACCCCACTCTGTCAATGTAACACAACCAGGCAAGAGCAGACTGACGCTTACTCTGCAAAATAACTCACACAGCCAAATGCAGATAGATCCCACTCTGATAATTTAATACACACATGCAAGTGCAGACTGACCCCACTCTGTAAATGTAACACACCCAGGGAAGAGCAGACTGACCTCATTCTGCGAAATAACTCACACAAGCAAGAGCAGACTGACCCCAATCTCTCAAGGTAAAATACACAAGGAAGTGCAGACTGACCCCACTCTGTCAATGTAACACACCCAGGGAAGAGCAGACTGACCTCACTCTGTCAAAGCAACACACCCGGGGAAGAGCAGACTGACCCCACTCTGTCAATATAACGCACACAGGGAAGAGCAGACTGACCTCATTCTGTCAATGTAACACACCCAGGGAAGAGCAGACTGACCCCACTCTGTCAATGTAACAGACCCAGGCAAGAGCAGACTGACGCGTATTCTGCAAAATAACTCACACAGTCAAACGCAGATAGACCCCACTCTGTCAATTTAATACACACTGGCAAGTGCAGACTGACCACACTCTGTCAATGTAACTCACCAAGGGAAGGGCAGACTGACCTCACTCTGCAAAATAACTCACACAAGCAACAGCAGACTGACCCCAATCTCTCAAGGTAAAATACACAAGGAAGTGCAGACTGACCGCACTCTGTCAAAGTAACACAGCCAGGGAAGAGCAGACTGACCTCACTCTGTCAATGTAACACACCCGGGGAAGAGCAGACCGACCCCACTCTGTCAAGGTAACACACCCAGGGAAGAGCAGACTGACCCCACACTGTCAATGTAACAAACCCAGGGAAGTGCAGATTGACCCCACTCTGTCATTGTAATACACCCAGGGAAGAGCAGACTGACCCCACTCTGTCAATGTAACACACCCAGGGAAGAGCAGACTGACCCCACTCTGTCAATGGAACACACCCAGGCAAGAGCAGACTGACGCATACTCTGCAAAATACCTCACAAAGTCAAACGCAGATAGACCCCAATCTGTCAATTTAATACACACAGGCAAGTGCAGACTGACCCCATTCTGTCAATGTAACACGCCCAGGGAAGTGTAGACTGACCTCATTCTGCAAAATTACTCACACAAGCAACAGCAGACTGACCCCACTCTGTCAGTGTATCCCACCCAGTGAAGCGCAGACTGACCCCACTCTGTCAATGTAACACACCGAGGGAAGAGGAGACTGACTCTACTCTGTCAATGTAACACACCGAGGGAAGAGCAGACTGACTCTACTCTGTCAATGTAACACACCGAGTGTAGAACAGCCTGACTCTACTCTGTCAAAGTAACACACCCAGGGAAGTGAAGACTGACCCCACTCTGTCAATGTAAAACACCGAGGGAAGAGCAGACTGACTCGACTCTGTCAATGTTACACACCCAGGGAAGAGCAGACTAACCCCACTCTCTCAATGTAACACACCCAGGGAAGAGCAGACTGACTCTACTCTGTCAATGTAACACACCGAGGGAAGAGCAGACTGACTCTACTCTGTCAATGTAACACACCCAGGGAAGATCATTCTGACCCCACTCTGTCAATGTTACACACCCAGGGAAGATCATTCTGACCCCACTCTGTCAACGTAACACTCCCAGGGAAGAGCAGTCTGACCCAACTCTGTCAATGTAACACACCCAGGGAAGATCATTCTGACCCCACTCTGTCAATGTTACACACCCAGGGAAGATCATTCTGACCCCACTCTGTCAATGTTACACACCCAGGGAAGAGCAGTCTGACCCAACTCTGTCAATGTAACACACCCAGGGAAGAGCAGACTGAACCCACTCTGTCAATGTAACACACCCAGGGAAGAGCAGACTGACCCCACTCTGTCAATGTAACACACCCAGGGAAGAGCAGACTGACACCACTCTGTCAATGTAATACACCCAGGGAAGGTCAGATTGACCCCACTCTGTCAATGTAACGCACCCAGGGAAGAGCAGACTGACACCACTCTATGAATGTAACACACCCAGGGAAATCTGATTGACCCCACTCTGTTAATGTAATCCACCCCGGGAAGAGCAGACTGTCCCAACTCTGTCAATGTAACACACCCAGGCAAGAGCAGACTGACGCTTACTCTGCAAAATAACTCACACTGTCAAACGCAGATAGATCCCACTCTGATAATTTAATACACACATGCAAGTGCAGACTGACCCCAATCTCTCAAGGTAAATTTCACAAGGAAGTGCAGACTGGCCCCACTCTGTCAATGTAACACACCCAGGGAAGAGCAGACTGGCCTCACTCTGTCAATGTAACACACCCGGGGAAGAGCAGACCGACCCCACTCTGTCAAGGTAACACACCCAGGGAAGAGCAGACTGACCCCACACTGTCAATGTAACCCACCCTGGGAAGAGCAGACAAACTCCACTCTGTCAGTGTATCCCACTCAGTGAAGAGTAGACTGACCCCACTCTGTCAATGTAACACACCGAGGGAAGAGCAGACTGACTCTACTCTGTCAACGTAACACACCCAGGGAAGAGCAGACTGACCTCATTCTACGAAATAACTCACACATGCAACAGCAGACTGAACCCAATCTCTCAAGGTAAAATACACAATGAAGTGCAGAGTGACCCCACTCTGTCAATGTAACACTCCCAGGGAAGACCAGACTGACCCCACTCTGTCAATGTAACACACCCAGGGAAGAGCAGACTGACCTCATTCTGCAAAATAACTCACACAAGCAAGAGCAGACTGACCCCAATCTCTCAAGGTAAATTTCACAAGGAAGTGCAGACTGACCCCACTCTGTCAATGTAACACACCCAGGGAAGAGCAGACTGACCTCACTCTGTCAATGTAACACACCCGGGGAAGAGCAGACCGACCCCACTCTGTCAAGGTAACACATCCAGGGAAGTGCAGACTGACCCCATTCTGTCAATGTAACACACCCAGGGAAGTGCATACTGACCCCACTCTGTCAATGCAACACACCCAGGGAAGTGCAGACTGACCCCACTCTGTCAATGTTACACACCCAGGGAAGATCATTCTGACCCCACTCTGTCAATGTCACACACCCAGGGAAGATCATTCTGACCCCACTCTGTCAATGTTACACACCCAGGGAAGATCAGATCGACCCCACTCTGTCAATGTAACTCACCCAGGGAAGAGCAGACTGAAACCACTCTGTCAATGTAATACACCCAGGGAAGGTCAGATTGACCCCACTCTGTCAATGTAACGCACCCAGGGAAGAGCAGACTGACACCACTCTATGAATGTAACACACCCAGGGAAATCTGATTGACCCCACTCTGTTAATGTAAACCACCCAGGGAAGAGCAGACTGTCCCAACTCTGTCAATGTAACACACCCAGAGAAGAGCAGACTGACCCCACTCTGTCAATGTGACACACCCAGGGAAGAGCAGACTGTGTCTACTCTGTCAATGTAACACACTCAGGGAAGAGCAGACTCACCCCACTCTGTCAATGTAACACACCCAGGCAAGAGCAGACTGACGCATACTCTGCAAAATAACTCACACAGTCAAACGCAGATAGATCCCACTCTGATAATTTAATACACACATGCAAGTGCAGACTGACCCCACTCTGTAAATGTAACACACCCAGGGAAGAGCAGACCTACCTCATTCTGCGAAATAACTCACACAAGCAAGAGCAGACTGACCCCCATCTCTCAAGGTAAAATACACAAGGAAGTGCAGACTGACCCCACTCTGTCAATGTAACACACCCAGGGAAGAGCAGACTGACCTCACTCTGTCAAAGCAACACACCCGGGGAAGAGCAGACTGACCCCACTCTGTCAATATAACGCACACAGGGAAGAGCAGACTGACCTCATTCTGTCAATGTAACACACCCAGGGAAGAGCAGACTGAGCCCACTCTGTCAATGTAACAGACCCAGGCAAGAGCAGACTGACGCGTATTCTGCAAAATAACTCACACAGTCAAACGCAGATAGACCCCACTCTGTCAATTTAATACACACTGGCAAGTGCAGACTGACCACACTCTGTCAATGTAACTCACCAAGGGAAGGGCAGACTGACCTCACTCTGCAAAATAACTCACACAAGCAACAGCAGACTGACCCCAATCTCTCAAGGTAAAATACACAAGGAAGTGCAGACTGACCGCACTCTGTCAAAGTAACACAGCCAGGGAAGAGCAGACTGACCTCACTCTGTCAATTTAACACACCCGGGGAAGAGCAGACCGACCCCACTCTGTCAAGGTAACACACCCAGGGAAGAGCAGACTGACCCCACTCTGTCAATGTAATACACCCAGGGAAGTGCAGACTGACCCCACTCTGTCAATGCACCACAACCAGGGTAGTGCAGACTGACCCCACTCTGTCAATGTAACACACCCAGGGAAGAGCAGACTGACCCCACTCTGTCAATGTAACAAAGCCAGGGAAGAGCAGACTTACATCACTCTGTCAATGTTACACACCCAGGCAAGAGCAGACTGACCCCAGTCTCTCAAGGTAACACACCCAGAGAAGTACAGTCTGACCCACCCTGTCAATGTAATACACCCAGGAAGATCAAACTGACCCCACTCTGTCAATGTAACACACCCAGGGAAGAGCAGACTGACCCCACTCTGTCAACTTTACCTACCCTGGGAAGAGCAGACAAACTCCACTCTGCCAGTGTAACACACCGAGGGAAGAGGAGACTGACTCTACTCTGTCAATGTAACACACCGAGGGAAGAGCAGACTGGCTCTACTCTGTCAATGTAACAAACCCAGGGAAGAGCAGACTGACCCCACTCTGTGAATGTAACACACCCAGGGAAGAGCAGACTGACACCACTCTGTCAATGTAACACACCCAGGGAAGAGCAGACTGACCCCACTCTGTCAATGGAACACACCCAGGCAAGAGCAGACTGACGCATACTCTGCAAAATACCTCACACAGTCAAACGCAGATAGACCCCAATCTGTCAATTTAATACACACAGGCAAGTGCAGACTGACCCCATTCTGTCAATGTAACACACCCAGGGAAGTGCAGACTGACCCCACTCTGTCAATGTAACACACCCAGTGAAGATCATTCTGACCCCACTCTGTCAATGTAACACACCGAGGGAAGAGGAGACTGACTCTACTCTGTCAATGTAACACACCGAGGGAAGAGCAGACTGACTCTACTCTGTCAATGTAACACACCGAGTGTAGAACAGCCTGACTCTACTCTGTCAAAGTAAAACACCCAGGGAAGTGAAGACTGACCCCACTCTGTCAATGTAACACTCCCAGGGAAGAGCAGTCTGACCCCATTCTGTCAATGTAAAACACCCTGGGAAGAGCAGACTGACCCCACTCTGTCAATGTAACACACCCAGGGAAGTGCAGACTGACCCCATTCTGTCAATGTAACACACCCAGGGAAGTGCATACTGACCCCACTCTGTCAATGCAACACACCCAGGGAAGTGCAGACTGACCCCACTCTGTCAATGTAACACACCCAGTGAAGATCATTCTGACCCCACTCTGTCAATGTTACACACCCAGGGAAGATCATTCTGACCCCACTCTGTCAATGTAACACTCCCAGGGAAGAGCAGTCTGACCCCACTCTGTCAATGTAAAACACACTGGGAAGAGCAGACTGACCCCACTCTGTCAATGTAACACACCCAGGGAAGTGCAGACTGACCCCATTCTGTCAATGTAACACACCCAGGGAAGTGCATACTGACCCCACTCTGTCAATGCAACACACCCAGGGAAGTGCAGACTGACCCCACTCTGTCAATGTAACACACCCAGGGAAGATCATTCTGACCCCACTCTGTCAATGTTACACACCCAGGGAAGATCAATCTGACCGCACTCTGTCAATGTTACATACCCAGGGAAGATCAGACCGACCCCACTCTGTCAATGTAACACACCCAGGGAAGAGCAGACTGACACCACTCTATGAATGTAACACACCCAGGGAAATCTGATTGACCCCACTCTGTCAATGTAATCCACCCAGGGAAGAGCAGACTGTCCCAACTCTGTCAATGTAACACATCCAGAGAAGAGCAGACTGACCCCACTCTGTCAATGTGACACACCCAGGGAAGAGCAGACTGTGTCTACTCTGTCAATGTAACACACTCAGGGAAGAGCAGACTGACCCCACTCTGTCAATCCAACCCACCCAGGGAAGAGCAGACTCACCCCACTCTGTCAATGTAACACACCCAGGCAAGAGCAGACTGACGGTTACTCTGCAAAATAACTCACACAGTCAAACGCAGATAGATCCCACTCTGATAATTTAATACACACATGCAAGTGCAGACTGACCCCACTCTGTAAATGTAACACACCCAGGGAAGAGCAGACTGACCTCATTCTGCGAAATAACTCACACAAGCAAGAGCAGACTGACCCCCATCTCTCAAGGTAAAATACACAAGGAAGTGCAGACTGACCCCACTCTGTCAATGTAACACACCCAGGGAAGAGCAGACTGACCTCACTCTGTCAAAGCAACACACCCGGGGAAGAGCAGACTGACCCCACTCTGTCAATATAACACACACAGGGAAGAGCAGACTGAGTCCACTCTGTCAATGTAACACACCCAGGGAAGAGCAGACTGAGCCCACTCTGTCAATGTAACAGACCCAGGCAAGAGCAGACTGACGCGTATTCTGCAAAATAACTCACACAGTCAAACGCAGATAGACCCCACTCTGTCAATTTAATACACACTGGCAAGTGCAGACTGACCACACTCTGTCAATGTAACTCACCAAGGGAAGGGCAGACTGACCTCACTCTGCAAAATAACTCACACAAGCAACAGCAGACTGACCCCAATCTCTCAAGGTAAAATACACAAGGAAGTGCAGACTGACCGCACTCTGTCAAAGTAACACACCCGGGGAAGAGCAGACCGACCCCACTCTGTCAAGGTAACACACCCAGGGAAGAGCAGACTGACCCCACACTGTCAATGTAACAAACCCAGGGAAGTGCAGATTGACCCCACTCTGTCAATGTAATACACCCAGGGAAGAGCAGACTGACACCACTCTGTCAATGTAACACACCCAGGGAAGAGCAGACTGACCCCACTCTGTCAATGGAACACACCCAGGCAAGAGCAGACTGACGCATACTCTGCAAAATACCTCACACAGTCAAATGCAGATAGACCCCAATCTGTCAATTTAAAACACACAGGCAAGTGCAGACTGACCCCATTCTGTCAATGTAACACACCCAGGGAAGAGTAGACTGACCTCATTCTGCAAAATTACTCACACAAGCAACAGCAGACTGACCCCACTCTGTCAGTGTATCCCACCGAGTGAAGCGCAGACTGACCCCACTCTGTCAATGTAACACACCGAGGGAAGAGGAGACTGACTCTACTCTGTAAATGTAACACACCGAGGGAAGAGCAGACTGACTCTACTCTGTCAAAGTAACACACCCAGGGAAGTGAAGACTGACCCCACTCTGTCAATGTAACACTCCCAGGGAAGAGCAGTCTGACCCCACTCTGTCAATGTAAAACACCGAGGGAAGAGCAGACTGACTCTACTCTGTCAATGTTACACACCCAGGGAAGAGCAGACTAACCCCACTCTCTCAATGTAACACACCCAGGGAAGAGCAGACTGACTCTACTCTGTCAATGTAACACACCCAGGGAAGATCATTCTGACCCCACTCTGTCAATGTTACACACCCAGGGAAGATCATTCTGACCCCACTCTGTCAATGTAACACTCCCAGGGAAGAGCAGTCTGACCCCACTCTGTCAATGTAACACACCCAGGGAAGTGCAGACTGACCCCATTCTGTCAATGTAACACACCCAGGGAAGTGCATACTGACCCCACTCTGTCAATGCAACACACCCAGGGAAGATCATTCTGACCCCACTCTGTCAATGTTACACACCCAGGGAAGATCAATCTGACCGCACTCTGTCAATGTTACACACCCAGGGAAGATCAGACCGACCCCACTCTGTCAATGTAACACACCCAGGGAAGAGCAGACTGACACCACTCTGTCAATGTAATACACCCAGGGAAGGTCAGATTGACCCCACACTGTCAATGTAACGCACCCAGGGAAGAGCAGACTGACACCACTCTATGAATGTAACACACCCAGGGAAATCTGATTGACCCCACTCTGTTAATGTAATCCACCGAGGGAAGAGCAGACTGTGTCTACTCTGTCAATGTAACACACTCAGGGAAGAGCAGACTGACCCCACTCTGTCAATGTGACACACCCAGGGAAGAGCAGACTGTGTCTACTCTGTCAATGTAACACACTCAGGGAAGAGCAGACTGACCCCACTCTGTCAATCTAACCCACCCAGGGAAGAGCAGACTCACCCCACTCTGTCAATGTAACACAACCAGGCAAGAGCAGACTGACGCTTACTCTGCAAAATAACTCACACAATCAAATGCAGATAGATCCCACTCTGATAATTTAATACACACATGCAAGTGCAGACTGACCCCACTCGGTAAATGTAACACACCCAGGGAAGAGCAGACTGACCTCATTCTGCGAAATAACTCACACAAGCAAGATCAGACTGACCCCCATCTCTCAAGGTAAAATACACAAGGAAGTGCAGACTGACCCCACTCTGTCAATGTAACACACCCAGGGAAGAGCAGACTGACCCTGTCTGTCAAAGCAACACACCCGGGGAAGAGCAGACTGACCCCACTCTGTCAATATAACACAAACAGGGAAGAGCAGACTGACCTCATTCTGTCAATGTAACACACCCAGGGAAGAGCAGACTGACCCCACTCTGTCAATGTAACAGACCCAGGCAAGAGCAGACTGACGCGTATTCTGCAAAATAACTCACACAGTCAAACGCAGATAGACCCCACTCTGTCAATTTAATACACACTGGCAAGTGCAGACTGACCACACTCTGTCAATGTAACTCACCAAGGGAAGGGCAGACTGACCTCACTCTGCAAAATAACTCACACAAGCAACAGCAGACTGACCCCAATCTCTCAAGGTAAAATACACAAGGAAGTGCAGACTGACCGCACTCTGTCAAAGTAACACAGCCAGGGAAGAGCAGACTGACCTCACTCTGTCAATGTAACACACCCGGGGAAGAGCAGACCGACCCCACTCTGTCAAGGTAACACACCCAGGGAAGAGCAGACTGACCCCACACTGTCAATGTAACAAACCCAGGGAAGTGCAGATTGACCCCACTCTGTCATTGTAATACACCCAGGGAAGAGCAGACTGACCCCACTCTGTCAATGTAACACACCCAGGGAAGAGCAGACTGACCCCACTCTGTCAATGGAACACACCCAGGCAAGAGCAGACTGACGCATACTCTGCAAAATACCTCACAAAGTCAAACGCAGATAGACCCCAATCTGTCAATTTAATACACACAGGCAAGTGCAGACTGACCCCATTCTGTCAATGTAACACGCCCAGGGAAGTGTAGACTGACCTCATTCTGCAAAATTACTCACACAAGCAACAGCAGACTGACCCCACTCTGTCAGTGTATCCCACCCAGTGAAGCGCAGACTGACCCCACTCTGTCAATGTAACACACCGAGGGAAGAGGAGACTGACTCTACTCTGTCAATGTAACACACCGAGGGAAGAGCAGACTGACTCTACTCTGTCAATGTAACACACCGAGTGTAGAACAGCCTGACTCTACTCTGTCAAAGTAACACACCCAGGGAAGTGAAGACTGACCCCACTCTGTCAATGTAAAACACCGAGGGAAGAGCAGACTGACTCGACTCTGTCAATGTTACACACCCAGGGAAGAGCAGACTAACCCCACTCTCTCAATGTAACACACCCAGGGAAGAGCAGACTGACTCTACTCTGTCAATGTAACACACCGAGGGAAGAGCAGACTGACTCTACTCTGTCAATGTAACACACCCAGGGAAGATCATTCTGACCCCACTCTGTCAATGTTACACACCCAGGGAAGATCATTCTGACCCCACTCTGTCAACGTAACACTCCCAGGGAAGAGCAGTCTGACCCAACTCTGTCAATGTAACACACCCAGGGAAGATCATTCTGACCCCACTCTGTCAATGTTACACACCCAGGGAAGATCATTCTGACCCCACTCTGTCAATGTTACACACCCAGGGAAGAGCAGTCTGACCCAACTCTGTCAATGTAACACACCCAGGGAAGAGCAGACTGAACCCACTCTGTCAATGTAACACACCCAGGGAAGAGCAGACTGACCCCACTCTGTCAATGTAACACACCCAGGGAAGAGCAGACTGACACCACTCTGTCAATGTAATACACCCAGGGAAGGTCAGATTGACCCCACTCTGTCAATGTAACGCACCCAGGGAAGAGCAGACTGACACCACTCTATGAATGTAACACACCCAGGGAAATCTGATTGACCCCACTCTGTTAATGTAATCCACCCCGGGAAGAGCAGACTGTCCCAACTCTGTCAATGTAACACACCCAGAGAAGAGCAGACTCACCCCACTCTGTCAATGTAACACACCCAGGCAAGAGCAGACTGACGCTTACTCTGCAAAATAACTCACACAGTCAAACGCAGATAGATCCCACTCTGATAATTTAATACACACATGCAAGTGCAGACTGACCCCACTCGGTAAATGTAACACACCCAGGGAAGAGCAGACTGACCTCATTCTGCGAAATAACTCACACAAGCAAGATCAGACTGACCCCCATCTCTCAAGGTAAAATACACAAGGAAGTGCAGACTGACCCCACTCTGTCAATGTAACACACCCAGGGAAGAGCAGACTGACCCTGTCTGTCAAAGCAACACACCCGGGGAAGAGCAGACGGACCCCACTCTGTCAATATAACACAAACAGGGAAGAGCAGACTGACCTCATTCTGTCAATGTAACACACCCAGGGAAGAGCAGACTGACCCCACTCTGTCAATGTAACAGACCCAGGCAAGAGCAGACTGACGCGTATTCTGCAAAATAACTCACACAGTCAAACGCAGATAGACCCCACTCTGTCAATTTAATACACACTGGCAAGTGCAGACTGACCACACTCTGTCAATGTAACTCACCAAGGGAAGGGCAGACTGACCTCACTCTGCAAAATAACTCACACAAGCAACAGCAGACTGACCCCAATCTCTCAAGGTAAAATACACAAGGAAGTGCAGACTGACCGCACTCTGTCAAAGTAACACACCCAGGGAAGATCAGACTGAAACCACTCTGTCAATGTAACACTCCCAGGGAATAGCAGACTGACCCCACTCTGTCAATGTAACACACCCACGGAACAGCAGACTGACCCCACTCTGTCAATGCAACACACCCAGGGAAGAGCAGACTGAACCCACTCTGTCAATGTAACACACCCAGGGAGGAGCAGACTGACCCCACACTGTCAACGTAACCCACCCTGGAAAGAGCAGACATACTCCACTCTGTCAGTGTATCCCACCCAGTGAAGAGTAGACTGACCCCACTCTGTCAATGTAACACACCGAGGGAAGAGCAGACTGACTCTACTCTGTCAACGTAACACACCCAGGGAAGAGCAGACTGACCTCATTCTACGAAATAACTCACACATGCAACAGCAGACTGAACCCAATCTCTCAAGGTAAAATACACAATGAAGTGCAGAGTGACCCCACTCTGTCAATGTAACACTCCCAGGGAAGAGCAGACTGACCCCACTCTGTCAAGGTAACACACCCAGGGAAGAGCAGACTGACCTCATTCTGCAAAATAACTCACACAAGCAAGAGCAGACTGACCCCAATCTCTCAAGGTAAATTTCACAAGGAAGTGCAGACTGGCCCCACTCTGTCAATGTAACACACCCAGGGAAGAGCAGACTGACCCCACACTGTCAATGTAACAAACCCAGGGAAGTGCAGATTGACCCCACTCTGTCAATGCACCACATCCAGGGTAGTGCAGACTGACCCCACTCTGAAAAAGTAACACACCAAAGGAAGAGCAGACTGACCCCACTCTGTCAGTGTATCCCACCAAGTGAAGAGCAGACTGACCCCACTCTGTCAATGGAAACCAACCAGGGAAGAGCAGACTGACGCCACTCTGTCCCTGTAACACACCCAGGGAAGATCAGACTGAAACCACTCTGTCAATGTAACACTCCCAGGGAATAGCAGACTGACCCCACTCTGTCAATGTAACACACCCACGGAAGAGCAGACTGACCCCACTCTGTCAATGCAACACACCCAGGGAAGAGCAGACTGAACCCACTCTGTCAATGTAACACACCCAGGGAGGAGCAGACTGACCCCACACTGTCAATGTAACCCACCCTGGGAAGAGCAGACAAACTCCACTCTGTCAGTGTATCCCACTCAGTGAAGAGTAGACTGACCCCACTCTGTCAATGTAACACACCGAGGGAAGAGCAGACTGACTCTACTCTGTCAACGTAACACACCCAGGGAAGAGCAGACTGACCTCATTCTACGAAATAACTCACACATGCAACAGCAGACTGAACCCAATCTCTCAAGGTAAAATACACAATGAAGTGCAGAGTGACCCCACTCTGTCAATGTAACACTCCCAGGGAAGACCAGACTGACCCCACTCTGTCAATGTAACACACCCAGGGAAGAGCAGACTGACCTCATTCTGCAAAATAACTCACACAAGCAAGAGCAGACTGACCCCAATCTCTCAAGGTAAATTTCACAAGGAAGTGCAGACTGACCCCACTCTGTCAATGTAACACACCCAGGGAAGAGCAGACTGACCTCACTCTGTCAATGTAACACACCCGGGGAAGAGCAGACCGACCCCACTCTGTCAAGGTAACACATCCAGGGAAGAGCAGACTGACCCCACACTGTCAATGTAATACACCCAGGGAAGTGCAGACTCACCCCACTCTGTCAATGCACCACATCCAGGGTAGTGCAGACTGACCCCACTCTGAAAAAGTAACACACCAAAGGAAGAGCAGACTGACCCCACTCTGTCAGTGTATCCCACCAAGTGAAGAGCAGACTGACCCCACTCTGTCAATGGAAACCAACCAGGGAAGAGCAGACTGACGTCACTCTGTCACTGTAACACACCCAGGGAAGATCAGACTGACCCCACTCTGTCAATGTAACACACCGAGGGAAGAGCAGACTGACTCTACTCTGTTAACGTAACACACCCAGGGAAGAGCAGAATGACCTCATTCTACGAAATAACTCACACATGCAACAGCAGACTGAACCCAATCTCTCAAGGTAAAATACACAATGAAGTGCAGAGTGACCCCACTCTGTCAATGTAACACTCCCAGGGAAGAGCAGACTGACCCCTCTCTGTCAATGTAACACACCGAGCGAAGAGCAGACTGACTCTACTCTGTCAATGTAACACACCCAGGGAAGTGCAGACTGACCCCACTCTGTTAATGTAACACTCCCAGGGAAGAGCAGACTGACCCCACTCTGTCAATGTAACACACCGAGCGAAGAGCAGACTGACTATACTCTGTCAATGTAACACACCCAGAGAAGTGCAGACTGACCCCACTCTGTCAATGCAACACATCCAGGGAAGTGCAGACTGACCCCACTCTGTCAATGTAACACTCCCAGGGAAGAGCAGTCTGACCCCACTCTCAATGTAACACACCCAGGGACGAACAGACTGACCCCACCCTGTCAATGTAACACACCCAGGGAAGTGCAGACTGACCCCACTCTGTCAATGTAACACACCCAGGGAAGAGAAGACTGACCCCACTCTGTCAATGTAACACACCCAGGGAAGAGCAGACTGACCCCAATCTGTCAACTTTACCTACCCAGGGAAGAGCAGACTGACCCCACTCTGTCAATGTAACACACCCTGGGAAGAGCAGACTGACCCCACTCTGTCAATGTAACACACCCAGGGAAGAGCAGACTGACCCCACTCTGTCAATGTAACACACCCAGGCAAGCGCAGACTGACGCATACTCTGCAAAATACCTCACACAGTCATACGCAGATAGACCCCAATCTGTCAATTTAATACACACAGGCAAGTGCAGACTGATCCCACTCTGTCAATGTAACAAACCCAGGGAAGAGCAGTCTGACCTCATTCTGCAAAATTACTCACACAAGCAACAGCAGACTGACCCCACACTGTCAATGTAACACTCCAAGGGAAGAGCAGACTGACCCCACTCTGTGAATGTAACACACCGAGGGTAGAGCAGACTTACTCTACTCTGTCAATGTAACACACCGAGGGAAGAACAGACTGACTCTACTCTGTCACTGTAACACACCCAGGGAAGAGCAGACTAACCCCACTCTCTCAATGTAACACACCCAGGGAAGAGCAGACTGACCCCACTCTGTCAATGTAACACACCCAGGCAAGCGCAGACTGACGCATACTCTGCAAAATACCTCACACAGTCATACGCAGATAGACCCCAATCTGTCAATTTAATACACACAGGCAAGTGCAGACTGATCCCAATCTGTCAATGTAACCCACCCTGGGAAGAGCAGACAAACTCCACTCTGTCAGTGTATCCCACTCAGTGAAGAGTAGACTGACCCCACTCTGTCAATGTAACACACCGAGGGAAGAGCAGACTGACTCTACTCTGTCAACGTAACACACCCAAGGAAGAGCAGACTGACCTCATTCTACGAAATAACTCACACATGCAACAGCAGACTGAACCCAATCTCTCAAGGTAAAATACACAATGAAGTGCAGAGTGACCCCACTCTGTCAATGTAACACTCCCAGGGAAGACCAGACTGACCCCACTCTGTCAATGTAACACACCCAGGGAAGAGCAGACTGACCTCATTCTGCAAAATAACTCACACAAGCAAGAGCAGACTGACCCCAATCTCTCAAGGTAAAATACACAAGGAAGTGCAGACTGACCGCACTCTGTCAAAGTAACACACCCGGGGAAGAGCAGACCGACCCCACTCTGTCAAGGTAACACACCCAGGGAAGAGCAGACTGACCCCACTCTGTCAATGTAACAAACCCAGGGAAGTGCAGATTGACCCCACTCTGTCAATGTAATACACCCAGGGAAGTGCAGACTGACCCCACTCTGTCAATGCACCACATCCAGGGTAGTGCAGACTGACCCCACTCTGAAAAAGTAACACACCAAAGGAAGAGCAGACTGACCCCACTCTGTCAGTGTATCCCACCAAGTGAAGAGCAGACTGACCCCACTCTGTCAATGGAAACCAACCAGGGAAGAGCAGACTGACGCCACTCTGTCACTGTAACACACCCAGGGAAGATCAGACTGACCCCACTCTGTCAATGTAACACACCGAGGGAAGAGAAGACTGACTCTACTCTGTCAACGTAACACATCCAGGGAAGAGCAGACTGACCTCATTCTACGAAATAACTCACACATGCAACAGCAGACTGAACCCAATCTCTCAAGGTAAAATACACAATGAAGTGCAGAGTGACCCCACTCTGTCAATGTAACACTCCCAGGGAAGAGCAGACTGACCCCTCTCTGTCAATGTAACACACCGAGCGAAGAGCAGACTGACTCTACTCTGTCAATGTAACACACCCAGGGAAGTGCAGACTGACCCCACTCTGTTAATGTAACACTCCCAGGGAAGAGCAGACTGACCCCACTCTGTCAATGTAACACACCGAGCGAAGAGCAGACTGACTCTACTCTGTCAATGTAACACACCCAGGGAAGTGCAGACTGACCCCACTCTGTCAATGCAACACACCCAGGGAAGTGCAGACTGACCCCACTCTGTCAATGTAACACTCCCAGGGAAGAGCAGTCTGACCCCACTCTCAATGTAACACACCCAGGGACGAACAGACTGACCCCACCCTGTCAATGTAACACACCCAGGGAAGTGCAGACTGACCCCACTCTGTCAATGTAACACACCCAGGGAAGAGAAGACTGACCCCACTCTGTCAATGTAACACACCCAGGGAAGAGCAGACTGACCCCAATCTGTCAACTTTACCTACCCAGGGAAGAGCAGACTGACCCCACTCTGTCAATGTAACACACCCTGGGAAGAGCAGACTGACCCCACTCTGTCAATGTAACACACCCAGGGAAGAGCAGACTGACCCCACTCTGTCAATGTAACACACCCAGGCAAGCGCAGACTGACGCATACTCTGCAAAATACCTCACACAGTCATACGCAGATAGACCCCAATCTGTCAATTTAATACACACAGGCAAGTGCAGACTGATCCCACTCTGTCAATGTAACAAACCCAGGGAAGAGCAGTCTGACCTCATTCTGCAAAATTACTCACACAAGCAACAGCAGACTGACCCCACACTGTCAATGTAACACTCCCAGGGAAGAGCAGACTGACCCCACTCTGTGAATGTAACACACCGAGGGTAGAGCAGACTTACTCTACTCTGTCAATGTAACACACCGAGGGAAGAACAGACTGACTCTACTCTGTCACTGTTACACACCCAGGGAAGAGCAGACTAACCCCACTCTCTCAATGTAACACACCCAGGGAAGAGCAGACTGACCCCACTCTGTCAATGTAACACACCCAGGCAAGAGCAGACTGACGCATACTCTGCAAAATAACTCACACAGTCAAACGCAGATAGACCCCACTCTGTCAATTTAATACACACATGCAAGTGCAGACTGACCCCACTCTGTCAATGTAACACACCCAGGGAAGAGCAGACTGACCTCATTCTGCGAAATAACTCACACAAGCAAGAGCAGACTGACCCCCATCTCTCAAGGTAAAATTCACAAGGAAGTGCAGACTGACCCCACTCTGTCAATGTAACACACCCAGGGAAGAGCAGACTGACCTCACTCTGTCAAAGCAACACACCCGGGGTAGAGCAGACTGACCCCACTCTGTCAATATAACACAAACAGGGAAGAGCAGACTGACCTCATTCTGTCAATGTAACACACCCAGTGAAGAGCTGACTGACCCCACTCTGTCAATGTAACAGACACAGGCAAGAGCAGACCGACCCCACTCTGTCAACGTAACACACCCAGGGAAGAGCAGACTGACCCCACACTGTCAATGTAACAAACCCAGGGAAGTGCAGATTGACCCCACTCTGTCAATGTAATACACCCAGGGAAGTGCAGACTGACCCCACTCTGTCAATGCACCACATCCAGTGTAGTGCAGACTGACCCTACTCTGAAAAAGTAACACACCAAAGGAAGAGCAGACTGATCCCACTCTGTCAGTGTATCCCACCAAGTGAAGAGCAGACTGACCCCACTCTGTCAATGGAAACCAACCAGGGAAGAGAAGACTGACGCCACTCTGTCACTGTAACACACCCAGGGAAGATCAGACTGAAACCACTCTGTCAATGTAACACACCCAGGGAAGAGCATACTGACCCCACTCTGTCAATGTAACACTCCCAGGGAATAGCAGACTGACCCCACTCTGTCAATGCAACAGACCCAGGGAAGAGCAGACTGAACCCACTCTGTCAATGTAAAACACCCAGGGAGGAGCAGACTGACCCCACACTGTCAATGTAACCCACCCTGGGAAGAGCAGACAAACCCCACTCTGTCAGTGTATCCCACCCAGTGAAGAGTAGACTGACCCCACTCTGTCAATGTAACACACCGAGGGAAGAGCAGACTGACCTCATTCTACGAAATAACTCACACATGCAACAGCAGACTGACCACAATCTCTCAAGGTAAAATACACAATGAAGTGCAGAGTGACCCTAATCTGTCAATGTAACACTCCCAGGGAAGAGCAGACTGACCCCACTCTGTCAATGTAACACACCGAGGGAAGAGCAAACTAACTCTACTTGTCAATGTAACACACCCAGGGAAGTGCAGACTGACCCCACTCTGTCAATGTAACACTCCCAAGGAAGAGCAGTCTGACCCCACTCTCAATGTAACACATCCAGGGAAGAACAGACTGACCCCACCCTGTCAATGTAACACACCCAGGGAAGTGCAGACTGACCCCACTCTGTCAATGTAACACTCCCAGGGAAGAGCAGACTGACCCCAATCTGTCAAATTTACCTACCCTGGGAAGAGCAGACAACCCCCACTATGTCAGTGTATTCCACCCAGTGAAGAGCAGACTGACCCCACTCGGTCAATGTAACATACCGAGGGAAGAGCAGACTGACCCCACTCTGTCAATGTAACACACCCAGGGAAGAGCAGACTGACCCGCACTCTGCAAAATAACTCACACACGCAACAGCAGACTGACCCCACTCTGTCAATGTAACACACCCAGGGAAGTGCTGACTGACGCCACTCTGTCAATGTAACACTCCCAGGGAAGTGCAGACTGACCCCACTCTGTCAATGCACCACATCCAGGGTAGTGCAGACTGACCCCACTCTGAAAAAGTAACTCACCAAAGGAAGAGCAGACTGACCCCACTCTGTCAGTGTATCCCACCAAGTGAAGAGCAGACTGACCCCACTCTGTCAATGGAAACCAACCAGGGAAGAGCAGACTGACGCCACTCTGTCACTGTAACACACCCAGGGAAGATCAGACTGACCCCACTCTGTCAATGTAACACACCGAGGGAAGAGCAGACTGACTCTACTCTGTCAACGTAACACACCCAGGGAAGAGCAGACTGACCTCATTCTACGAAATAACTCACACATGCAACAGCAGACTGAACCCAATCTCTCAAGGTAAAATACACAATGAAGTGCAGAGTGACCCCACTCTGTCAATGTAACACTCCCAGGGAAGAGCAGACTGACCCCTCTCTGTCAATGTAACACACCGAGCGAAGAGCAGACTGACTCTACTCTGTCAATGTAACACACCCAGGGAAGTGCAGACTGACCCCACTCTGTTAATGTAACACTCCCAGGGAAGAGCAGACTGACCCCACTCTGTCAATGTAACACACCGAGCGAAGAGCAGACTGACTCTACTTTGTCAATGTAACACACCCAGGGAAGTGCAGACTGACCCCACTCTGTCAATGCAACACACCCAGGGAAGTGCAGACTGACCCCACTCTGTCAATGTAACACTCCCAGGGAAGAGCAGTCTGACCCCACTCTCAATGTAACACACCCAGGGACGAACAGACTGACCCCACCCTGTCAATGTAACACACCCAGGGAAGTGCAGACTGACCCCACTCTGTCAATGTAACACACCCAGGGAAGAGAAGACTGACCCCACTCTGTCAATGTAACACACCCAGGGAAGAGCAGACTGACCCCAATCTGTCAACTTTACCTACCCAGGGAAGAGCAGACTGACCCCACTCTGTCAATGTAACACACCCTGGGAAGAGCAGACTGACCCCACTCTGTCAATGTAACACACCCAGGGAAGAGCAGACTGACCCCACTCTGTCAATGTAACACACCCAGGCAAGCGCAGACTGACGCATACTCTGCAAAATACCTCACACAGTCATACGCAGATAGACCCCAATCTGTCAATTTAATACACACAGGCAAGTGCAGACTGATCCCACTCTGTCAATGTAACAAACCCGGGGAAGAGCAGTCTGACCTCATTCTGCAAAATTACTCACACAAGCAACAGCAGACTGACCCCACACTGTCAATGTAACACTCCCAGGGAAGAGCAGACTGACCCCACTCTGTGAATGTAACACACCGAGGGTAGAGCAGACGTACTCTACTCTGTCAATGTAACACACCGAGGGAAGAACAGACTGACTCTACTCTGTCACTGTTACACACCCAGGGAAGAGCAGACTAACCCCACTCTCTCAATGTAACACACCCAGGGAAGAGCAGACTGACCCCACTCTGTCAATGTAACACACCCAGGCAAGAGCAGACTGACGCATACTCTGCAAAATAACTCACACAGTCAAACGCAGATGGACCCCACTCTGTCAATTTAATACACACATGCAAGTGCAGACTGACCCCACTCTGTCAATGTAACACACCCGGGGTAGAGCAGACTGACCCCACTCTGTCAATATAACACAAACAGGGAAGAGCAGACTGACCTCATTCTGTCAATGTAACACACCCAGTGAAGAGCTGACTGACCCCACTCTGCCAATGTAACAGACACAGGCAAGAGCAGACTGACGCGTATTCTGCAAAATAACTCACACAATCAAACGCAGATAGACCCCACTCTGTCAATTTAATACACACTGGCAAGTGCAGACTGACCACACTCTGTCAATGTAACTCACCAAGGGAAGGGCAGACTGACCTCACTCTGCAAAATAACTCACACAAGCAACAGCAGACTGACCCCAATCTCTCAAGGTAAAATACTCAAGGAAGTGCAGACTGACCTCACTCTGTCAATGTAACACACCCAGGGAAGAGCAGACTGACCTCACTCTGTCAATGTAACACACCCAGGGAAGAGCAGACGGACCCCACTCTGTCAACGTAACACACCCAGGGAAGAGCAGACTGACCCCACACTGTCAATGTAACAAACCCAGGGAAGTGCAGATTGACCCCACTCTGTCAATGTAATACACCCAGGGAAGTGCAGACTGACCCCACTCTGTCAATGCACCACATCCAGTGTAGTGCAGACTGACCCTACTCTGAAAAAGTAACACACCAAAGGAAGAGCAGACTGATCCCACTCTGTCAGTGTATCCCACCAAGTGAAGAGCAGACTGACCCCACTCTGTCAATGGAAACCAACCAGGGAAGAGCAGACTGACGCCACTCTGTCACTGTAACACACCCAGGGAAGATCAGACTGAAACCACTCTGTCAATGTAACACACCCAGGGAAGAGCATACTGACCCCACTCTGTCAATGTAACACTCCCAGGGAATAGCAGACTGACCCCACTCTGTCAATGCAACAGACCCAGGGAAGAGCAGACTGAACCCACTCTGTCAATGTAAAACACCCAGGGAGGAGCAGACTGACCCCACACTGTCAATGTAACCCACCCTGGGAAGAGCAGACAAACCCCACTCTGTCAGTGTATCCCACCCAGTGAAGAGTAGACTGACCCCACTCGGTCAATGTAACATACCGAGGGAAGAGCAGACTGACCCCACTCTGTCAATGTAACACACCCAGGGAAGAGCAGACTGACCCGCACTCTGCAAAATAACTCACACATGCAACAGCAGACTGACCCCACTCTGTCAATGTAACACACCCAGGGAAGTGCTGACTGACGCCACTCTGTCAATGTAACACTCCCAGGGAAGTGCAGACTGACCCCACTCTGTCAATGCAACGCACCCAGGGAAGTGCAGACTGACCCCACTCTGTCAATGTAACACACCCAGGGAAGATCATTCTGACCCCACTCTGTCAATGTTACACACCCAGGGAAGATCAGACTGACCCAACTCTGTCAATGTTACACACCCAGGGAAGAGCAGACTGACCCCACTCAGTCAATGTACCACACCCAGGGAAGTTCATTCTGACCCCACTCTGTCAACGTTACACACCCAGGGAAGATCAGACTGACCCCACTCTGTCAATAAAATACGCCCAGGTAAGGTCAGATTGACCCCATTCTGTCAATGTAACACACCCAGGGAAGAGCAGACTGACACCACTCTGTGAATGTAACAAACCCAGGGAAAGAGCAGACTGACCCCACTCTGTCAACTTTACCTACCCTGGGAAGAGCAGACTGACCCCACTCTGTCAATGTGACACACCCAGGGAGGAGCAGACTGACTCTACTCTGTCAATGTAACACACTCAGGGAAGAGCAGACTGACCCCACTCTGTCAATGTAACCCACCCAGGGAAGAGCAGACTGACCCCACTCTGTCAATGTAACACACCCAGGGAAGAGCAGACTGACCCCACTCTGTCAATGTAACACACCCAGACAAGAGCAGACTGACGCATAATCTGCAAAATAACTCACACAGTCAAACGCAGATAGATCCCACTCTGTCAATTTAATACACACATGCAAGTGCAGACTGACCTCATTCTGCGAAATAACTCACACAAGCAAGAGCAGACTGACCCCAATCTCTCAAGGTAAAATACACAAGGAAGTGCAGACTGACCCCACTCTGTCAATGTAACACACCCAGGGAAGAGCAGACTGACCTCACTCTGTCAAAGCAACACACACGGGGAAGACCAGACTGACCCCACTCTGTCAATGTAACACACACAGGGAAGAGCAGACTGACCACACTCTGTCAATGTAAAAGACCCAGGCAAGAGCAGACTGACGCCTATTCTGCAAAATAACTCACACAATCAAACGCAGATAGACCCCACTCTGTCAATTTAATACACACAGTCAAGTGCAGACTGACCCCACTCTGTCAGTGTATCCCACCCAGTGAAGAGCAGACTGACCCCACTCTGTCAATGGAAACCTACCAGGGAAGAGCAGACTGACGCCACTCTGTCACTGTAACACACCCAGGGAAGATCAGACTGAAACCACTCTCTCAATGTAACACACCCAGGGAAGAGCATACTGACCCCAATCTGTCAATGTAACACTCCCAGGGAATAGCAGACTGACCCCACTCTGTCAATGTAACACACCCACGGAAGACCAGACTGACCCCACTCTGTCAATGCAACACACCCAGGGAAGAGCAGACTGAACCCACTCTGTCAATGTAACACACCCAGGGAGGAGCAGACTGACCCCACACTGTCAATGTAACCCACCCTGGAAAGAGCAGACAAACCCAACTCTGTCAGTGTATCCCACCCAGTGAAGAGCAGACTGACCCCACTCTGTCAATGTAACACAACGAGGGAAGAGCAGACTGACTCTACTCTGTCAATGTAACACACCCAGGGAAGAGCAGACTGACTCTATTCTGTCAATGTAACACACCCAGAGAAGAGCAGACTGACCCCACTCTGTCAATGTAACCCACCCAGGGAAGAGCAGACTGACCCCACTTTGTCAATGTAATACATCCAGGCAAGAGCAGACTGACGTGTACTCTGCAAAATAACTCACACAGTCAAACGCAGATAGACCCCACTCTGTCAATTTAATACACACAGGCAAGAGCAGACTGACCCCACTCTGTCAACGTAACACACCCAGGGAAGAGCAGACTGACCTCATTCTGCGAAATAACTCACACGAGCAAGAGCAGGCTGACACCAATCTCTCAAGGTAAAATACACAATGAAGTGCAAAGTGACCCCACTCTGTCAATGTAACACAACCAGGGAAGAGCAGACTGACCTCACTCTGTCAATGCACCACATCCAGGGTAGTGCAGACTAACCACACTCTGTCAATATAACACAAACAGGGAAGAGCAGACTGACCTCATTCTGTCAATGTAACACACCCAGGGAAGAGCAGACTGACCCCACTCTGTCAATGTAATACACCCAGGAAGATCAAACTGACCCCACTCTGTCAATGTAACACACCCAGGGAAGAGCATACTGACCCCACTCTGTCAATGTAACACACCCGGGGATGAGCAGACTGATGCCACTATGTCAATGTAACATACCCAGGGAAGAGCAGACTGACCCCACTCTGTCAATGTAACACAACCAGGGAAGAGCAGACTGAACCCACTCTGTCAATGTAACACACCCAGGGAAGAGCAGACTGACCCCAATCTGTCAATGTAACTCGCCCAGGGAAGAGCAGACTGACCCCATTCTGTCAATGTAACCCACCCAGGGACGAGCACATCGACCTCACTCTGTCAATGTAACCCACCCAGGGAAGAGCAGAATGATCTCACTCTGTCAATGTAACACACCCAGGGAGGAGCAGACTGACCCCACTCTGTCAATGTAACACACCCTAACAAGAGCAGGCTGACACGTTCTCTGCAAAATAACTCACACAGTCAAACGCAGATAGACACCACTCTGTCAATTTAATACACATAGGCAAGTGCAGACTGACCACACTCTGTCAATTTAATACACATAGGCAAGTGCAGACTGACCCCACTCTGACAAAGTAACACACCCAGGGAAGAGCAGACTGGCCCCACTCTGTCAATGTAACACACCCAGGGAAGAGCAGACTGATCCCACTGTGTAAACTCTACCTACCCTGGGATGAGCAGACAAACTCCACTCTGTCAGTGTATCCCACCCAGTGAAGAGCAGACTGACCCCACTCTGTCAATGTAATACACCGAGGGAAGAGGAGACTGACTCTACTCTGTCAATGTAACACACCGAGGGAAGAGCAGACTGGCTCTACTCTGTCAATGTAACAAACCCAGGGAAGAGCAGACTGACCCCACTCTGTGAATGTAACACACCCAGAGAAGAGCAGACTGACACCACTCTGTCAATGTAACACACCCAGGGAAGAGCAGACTGACCCCACTCTGTCAATGGAACACACCCAGGCAAGAGCAGACTGACGCATACTCTGCAAAATACCTCACACAGTCAAACGCAGATAGACCCCAATCTGTCAATTTAATACACACAGGCAAGTGCAGACTGACCCCATTCTGTCAATGTAACACACCCAGGGAAGAGTAGACTGACCTCATTCTGCCAAATTACTCACACAAGCAACAGCAGACTGACCCCACTCTGTCAATGTAACACACCCAGTGAAGAGCAGACTGACCCCACTCTGTCAATGTAACACACCGAGGGAAGAGGAGACTGACTCTACTCTGTCAATGTAACACACCGAGGGAAGAGCAGACTGACTCTACTCTGTCAATGTAACACACCGAGTGTAGAGCAGCCTGACTCTACTCTGTCAAAGTAACACACCCAGGGAAGTGAAGACTGACCCCACTCTGTCAATGTAACACTCCCAGGGAAGAGCAGTCTGACCCCACTCTGTAAATGTAAAACACCCTGGAAGAGCAGACTGACCCCACTCTGTCAATGTAACATACCCAGGGAAGAGCATACTGACCCCACTCTGTCAATGCAACACACCCAGGGAAGTGCAGACTGACCCCACTCTGTCAATGTAACACACCCAGGGAAGATCATTCTGACCCCACTCTGTCAAAGTTACACACCCAGGGAAGATCATTCTGACCCCACTCTGTCAATGTAACACTCCCAGGGAAGAGCAGTCTGGCCCCACTCTGTCAATGTAAAACACCCTGGGAAGAGCAGACTGACCCCACTCTGTCAATGCAACACACCCAGGGAAGTGCAGACTGACCCCACTCTGTCAATGTAACACACCCAGGGAAGACCATTCTGACCCCACTCTGTCAATGTTACACACCCAGGGAAGATCATTCTGACCCCACTCTGTCAATGTAACACACCCAGGGAAGAGCAGACTGACACCACTCTGTCAATGTAATACACCCAGGGAAGGTCAGATTGACCCCACTCTGTCAATGTAACGCACCCAGGGAAGAGCAGACTGACACCACTCTATGAATGTAACACACCCAGGGAAATCTGATTGACCCCACTCTGTTAATGTAATCCACCCAGGGAAGAGCAGACTGTCCCAACTCTGTCAATGTAACACACCCAGAGAAGAGCAGACTGACCCCACTCTGTCAATGTGACACACCCAGGGAAGAGCAGACTGTGTCTACTCTGTCAATGTAACACACTCAGGGAAGAGCAGACTGACACCACTCTGTCAATCTAACCCACCCAGGGAAGAGCAGACTCACCCCACTCTGTCAATGTAACACACCCGGGGATGAGCAGACTGATGCCACTGTGTCAATGTAACATACCCAGGGAATAGCAGACTGACCCCACTCTGTCAATGTAACACACCCAGGGAAGAGCAGACTGAACCCACTCTGTCAATGTAACACACCCAGGGAAGAGCAGACTGACCCCAATCTGTCAATGTAACTCGCCCAGGGAAGAGCAGACTGACCCCATTCTGTCAATGTAACCCACCCAGGGACGAGCACATCGACCTCACTCTGTCAATGTAACCCACCCAGGGAAGAGCAGAATGATCTCACTCTGTCAATGTAACACACCCAGGGAGGAGCAGACTGACCCCACTCTGTCAATGTAACACACCCTAACAAGAGCAGGTTGACACGTTCTCTGCAAAATAACTCACACAGTCAAACGCAGATAGACACCACTCTGTCAATTTAATACACATAGGCAAGTGCAGACTGACCACACTCTGTCAATTTAATACACATAGGCAAGTGCAGACTGACCCCACTCTGACAAAGTAACACACCCAGGGAAGAGCAGACTGGCCCCACTCTGTCAATGTAACACACCCAGGGAAGAGCAGACTGATCCCACTGTGTAAACTTTACCTACCCTGGGATGAGCAGACAAACTCCACTCTGTCAGTGTATCCCACCCAGTGAAGAGCAGACTGAGCCCACTCTGTCAATGTAATACACCGAGGGAAGAGGAGACTGACTCTACTCTGTCAATGTAACAAACCCAGGGAAGAGCAGACTGACCCCACTCTGTGAATGTAACACACCCAGAGAAGAGCAGACTGACCCCACTCTGTCAATGTAACGCACCCAGGGAAGAGCAGACTGACCCCACTCTGTCAATGGAACACACCCAGGCAAGAGCAGACTGACGCATACTCTGCAAAATACCTCACACAGTCAAACGCAGATAGACCCCAATCTGTCAATTTAATACACACAGGCAAGTGCAGACTGACCCCATTCTGTCAATGTAACACACCCAGGGAAGAGAAGACTGACCCCACTCTGTCAATGTAACACACCGAGGGAAGAGGAGACTGACTCTACTCTGTCAATGTAACACACCGAGGGAAGAGCAGACTGACTCTACTCTGTCAATGTAACACACCGAGTGTAGAGCAGCCTGACTCTACTCTGTCAAAGTAACACACCCAGGGAAGTGAAGACTGACCCCACTCTGTCAATGTAACACTCCCAGGGAAGAGCAGTCTGACCCCACTCTGTAAATGTAAAACACCCTGGAAGAGCAGACTGACCCCACTCTGTCAATGTAACATACCCAGGGAAGAGCATACTGACCCCACTCTGTCAATGCAACACACCCAGGGAAGTGCAGACTGACCCCACTCTGTCAATGTAACACACCCAGGGAAGATCATTCTGACCCCACTCTGTCAAAGTTAAACACCCAGGGAAGATCATTCTGACCCCACTCTGTCAATGTAACACTCCCAGGGAAGAGCAGTCTGACCCTACTCTGTCAATGTAAAACACCCTGGGAAGAGCAGACTGACACCACTCTGTCAATGCAACACACCCAGGGAAGTGCAGACTGACCCCACTCTGTCAATGTAACACACCCAGGGAAGACCATTCTGACCGCACTCTGTCAATGTTACACACCCAGGGGAGATCATTCTGACCCCACTCTGTCAATGTAACACACCCAGGGAAGAGCAGACTGACACCACTCTGTCAATGTAATACACCCAGGGAAGGTCAGATTGACCCCACTCTGTCAATGTAACGCACCCAGGAAAGAGCAGACTGACACCACTCTATGAATGTAACACACCCAGGGAAATCTGATTGACCCCACTCTGTTAATGTAATCCACCCAGGGAAGAGCCGACTGTCCCAACTCTGTCAATGTAACACACCCAGAGAAGAGCAGACTGACCCCACTCTGTCAATGTGACACACCCAGGGAAGAGCAGACTGTGTCTACTCTGTCAATGTAACACACTCAGGGAAGAGCAGACTGACACCACTCTGTCAATCTAACCCACCCAGGGAAAAGCAGACTCACCCCACTCTGTCAATGTAACACACCCAGGCAAGAGCAGACTGACGCATACTCTGCAAAATAACTCACACAGTCAAACGCAGATAGATCCCACTCTGATAATTTAATACACACATGCAAGTGCAGACTGACCCCACTCTGTAAATGTAACATACCCAGGGAAGAGCAGACTGACCTCATTCTGCGAAATAACTCACACAAGCAAGAGCAGACTGACCCCAATCTCTCAAGGTAAAATTCACAAGGAAGTGCAGACTGACCCCACTCTGTCAATGTAACACACCCAGGGAAGAGCAGACTGACCTCACTCTGTCAAAGCAACACACCCGGGGAAGAGCAGACTGAGCCCACTCTGTCAATGTAACAGACCCAGGCAAGAGCAGACTGACGCGTATTCTGCAAAATAACTCACACAGTCAAACGCAGATAGACCCCACTCTGTCAATTTAATACACAATGGCAAGTGCAGACTGACCACACTCTGTCAATGGAACTCACCAAGGGAAGGGCAGACTGACCTCACTCTGCAAAATAATTCACACAAGCAACAGCAGACTGACCCCAATCTCTCAAGGTAAAATACACAAGGAAGTGCAGACTGACCGCACTCTGTCAATGTAACACACCCAGGGAAGAGCGGACTGACCTCACTCTGTCAATGTAACACACCCGGGGAAGAGCAGACCGACCCCACTCTGTCAAGGTAACACACCCAGGGAAGAGCAGACTGACCCCACACTGTCAATGTAACAAACCCAGGGAAGTGCAGATTGACCCCACTCTGTCAATGTAATACACATAGGCAAGTTCAGACTGACCTCACTCTGTCAATGTAACACACCCGGGGAAGAGCAGACCGACCCCACTCTGTCAAGGTAACACACCCAGGGAAGATCATTCTGACCCCACTCTGTCAATGTAACACACCCAGGGAAGAGCAGACTGACACCACTCTGTCAATGTAATACACCCAGGGAAGGTCAGATTGACCCCACTCTGTCAATGTAACGCACCCAGGGAAGAGCAGACTGACAACACTCTATGAATGTAACACACCCAGGGAAATCTGATTGACCCCACTCTGTTAATGTAATCCACCCAGGGAAGAGCAGACTGTCCCAACTCTGTCAATGTAACACACCCAGAGAAGAGCAGACTGACCCCACTCTGTCAATGTGACACACCCAGGGAAGAGCAGACTGTGTCTACTCTGTCAATGTAACACACTCAGGGAAGAGCAGACTGACACCACTCTGTCAATCTAACCCACCCAGGGAAGAGCAGACTCACCCCACTCTGTCAATGTAACACACCCAGGCAAGAGCAGACTGACGCATACTCTGCAAAATAACTCACACAGTCAAACGCAGATAGATCCCACTCTGATAATTTAATACACACATGCAAGTGCAGACTGACCCCACTCTGTAAATGTAACATACCCAGGGAAGAGCAGACTGACCTCATTCTGCGAAATAACTCACACAAGCAAGAGCAGACTGACCCCAATCTCTCAAGGTAAAATTCACAAGGAAGTGCAGACTGACCCCACTCTGTCAATGTAACACACCCAGGGAAGAGCAGACTGACCTCACTCTGTCAAAGCAACACACCCGTGGAAGAGCAGACTGAGCCCACTCTGTCAATGTAACAGACCCAGGCAAGAGCAGACTGACGCGTATTCTGCAAAATAACTCACACAGTCAAACGCAGATAGACCCCACTCTGTCAATTTAATACACAATGGCAAGTGCAGACTGACCACACTCTGTCAATGGAACTCACCAAGGGAAGGGAAGACTGACCTCACTCTGCAAAATAACTCACACAAGCAACAGCAGACTGACCCCAATCTCTCAAGGTAAAATACACAAGGAAGTGCAGACTGACCGCACTCTGTCAAAGTAACACACCCAGGGAAGAGCGGACTGACCTCACTCTGTCAATGTAACACACCCGGGGAAGAGCAGACCGACCCCACTCTGTCAAGGTAACACACTCAGGGAAGTGCAGATTGACCCCACTCTGTCAATGTAATACACATAGGCAAGTGCAGACTGACCTCACTCTGTCAATGTAACACACCCGGGGAAGAGCAGACCGACCCCACTCTGTCAAGGTAACACACCCAGGGAAGAGCAGACTGACCCCACACTGTCAATGTAACAAACCCAGGGAAGTGCAGATTGACCCCACTCTGTCAATGTAATACACCCAGGGAAGTGCAGACTGACCCCACTCTGTCAATGCACCACATCCAGGGTAGCGCAGACTGACCCCACTCTGAAAAAGTAACATACCAAAAGAAGAGCAGACTGACCCCACTCTGTCAGTGTATCCCACCAAGTGAAGAGCAGACTGAAACCACTCTGTCAATGTAACACTCCCAGGGAATAGCAGACTGACCCCACTCTGACAATGTAACACATCCACGGAAGAGCAGACTGACCCCACTCTGTCAATGCAACACACCCAGGGAAGAGCAGACTGAACCCACTCTGTCAATGTAACACACCCAGGGAGGAGCAGACTGACCCCACACTGTCAATGTAACCCACCCTGGGAAGAGCAGACAAACCCCACTCTGTCAGTGTATCCCACCCAGTGAAGAGTAGACTGACCCCACTCTGTCAATGTAACACACCGAGGGAAGAGCAGACTGACTCTACTCTGTCAACGTAACACACCCAGGGAAGAGCAGACTGACCTCATTCTACGAAATAACTCACACATGCAACAGCAGACTGAACCCAATCTCTCAAGGTAAAATACACAATGAAGTGCAGAGTGACCCCACTCTGTCAATGTAACACACCGAGCGAAGAGCAGACTGACTCTACTCTGTCAATGTAACACACCCAGGGAAGTGCAGACTGACCCCACTCTGTCAATGTAACACTCCCAGGGAAGAGCAGACTGACCCCACTCTGTCAATGTAACACACTGAGCGAAGAGCAGACTGACTCTACTCTGTCAATGTAACACACCCAGGGAAGTGCAGACTGACCCCACTCTGTCAATGTAACACACCCAGGGAAGAGAAGACTGACCCCACTCTGTCAATGTAACACACCCAGGGAAGAGCAGACTGACCCAAATCTGTCAACTTTACCTACCCTGGGAAGAGCAGACAAACCCCACTCTGTCAGTGTATTCCACCCAGTGAAGAGCAGACTGACCCCACTCTGTCAATGTAACACACCGAGGGAAGAGCAGACTGACTCTACTCTGTCAATGTAACACACCCAGGGAAGAGCAGACTGACCCCACTCTGTCAATGTAACACACCCAGGGAAGAGCAGACTGACCCCACTCTGTCAATGTAACACACCCAGGGAAGAGCAGACTGACCCCACTCTGTCAATGTAACACACCCAGGCAAGCGCAGACTGACGCATACTCTGCAAAATACCTCACACCGTCATACGCAGATAGACCCCAATCTGTCAATTTAATACACACAGGCAAGTGCAGACTGAAAAAACTCTGTCAATGTAACACACCCAGGGAAGAGCAGTCTGACCTCATTCTGCAAAATTACTCACACAAGCAACAGCAGACTGACCCCACACTGTCAATGTAACACTCCCAGGGAAGAGCAGACTGACCCCACTCTGTGAATGTAACACACCGAGGGTAGAGCAGACTGACTCTACTCTGTCAATGTAACACAACGAGGGAAGAGCAGACTGACTCTACTCTGTCAATGTAACACACCCAGGGAAGAGCAGACTAACCCCACTCTCTCAATGTAACACACCCAAGAAAGAGCAGACTGACCCCACTCTGTCAATGTAACACACCCAGTGAAGAGCAGACTGACCCCACTCTGTCAATGTATCACATCCAGGCAAGAGCAGACTGACGCATACTCTGCAAAATAACTCACACAGTCAAACGCAGATAGACCCCAATCTGTCAATTTAATACACACATGCAAGTGCAGACTGACCCCACTCTGTCAATGTAACACACCCAGGGAAGAGCAGACTGACCTCATTCTGCGAAATAACTCACACAAGCAAGAGCAGACTGACCCCAATCTCTCAACGTAAACTTCACAAGGAAGTGCAGACTGACCCCACTCTGTCAATGTAACACACCCAGGGAAGAGCAGACTGACCTCACTCTGTCAAAGCAACACACCCGGGGAAGAGCAGACTGACCCCACTCTGTCAATATAACACAAACAGGGAAGAGTAGACTGACCTCATTCTGTCAATGTAACACACTCAGGGAAGAGCAGACTGACCCCACTCTGTCAATGTAACAGACCCAGGCAAGAGCAGACTGACGCGTATTCTGCAAAATAACTCACACAATCAAATGCAGATAGACCCCACTCTGTCAATTTACTACACACAGGCAAGTGCAGACTGACCACACTCTGTCAATGTAACTCACCAAGGGAAGGGCAGACTGACCTCACTCTGCAAAATAACTCACACAAGCAAAAGCAGACTGACCCCAATCTCTCAAGGTAAAATACACAAGGAAGTGCAGACTGACCCCACTCTGTCACTGTAACAGACCCAGGCAAGAGCAGACTGACGCGTATTCTGCAAAATAACTCACACAATCAAACGCAGATAGACCCCACTCGGTCAATTTACTACACACAGGCAAGTGCAGACTGACCACACTCTGTCAATGTAACTCACCAAGGAAAGGGCAGACTGACCTCACTCTGCAAAATGACTCACACAAGCAACAGCAGACTGACCCCAATCTCTCAAGGTAAAATACACAAGGAAGTGCAGACTGACCCCACTCTGTCAATGTAACAAACCCAGAGAAGTGCAGATTGACCCCACTCTGTCAATGTAATACACCCAGGGAAGTGCAGACTGACCCCACTCTGTCAATGCACCACATCCAGGGAAGAGCAGACTGACCCCACTCTGAAAAAGTAACATACCAAAGGAAGAGCAGACTGACCCCACTCTGTCAGTGTATCCCACCAAGTGAAGAGCAGACTGAAACCACTCTGTCAATGTAACACTCCCAGAGAATAGCAGACTGACCCCACTCTGACAATGTAACACATCCACGGAAGAGCAGACTGACCTCATTCTACGAAATAACTCACACATGCAACAGCAGACTGAACCCAATCTCTCAAGGTAAAATACACAATGAAGTGCAGAGTGACCCCACTCTGTCAATGTAACACACCGAGCGAAGAGCAGACTGACTCTACTCTGTCAATGTAACACACCCAGGGAAGTGCAGACTGACCCCACTCTGTCAATGTAACACTCCCAGGGAGAGCAGACTGACCCCACTCTGTCAATGTAACACACCGAGCGAAGAGCAGACTGACTCTACTCTGTCAATGTAACACACCCAGGGAAGTGCAGACTGACCCCACTCTGTCAATGTAACACACCCAGGGAAGAGAAGACTGACCCCACTCTGTCAATGTAACACACCCAGGGAAGAGCAGACTGACCTCATTCTGCGAAATAACTCACACAAGCAAGAGCAGACTGACCCCAATCTCTCAAGTTAAACTTCACAAGGAAGTGCAGACTGACCCCACTCCGTCAATGTAACACACCCAGGGAAGAGCAGACTGACCCTGTCTGTCAAAGCAACACACCCGGGGAAGAGCAGACTGACCCCACTCTGTCAATATAACACAAACAGGGAAGAGCAGACTGACCTCATTCTGTCAATGTAACACACCCAGGGAAGAGCAGACTGACCCCACTCTGTCAATGTAACAGACCCAAGCAAGAGCAGACTGACGCGTATTCTGCAAAATAACTCACACAATCAAACGCAGATAGACCCCACTCTGTCAATTTACCACACACAGGCAAGTGCAGACTGACCACACTCTGTCAATGTAACTCACCAAGGGAAGGGCAGACTGACCTCACTCTGCAAAATAACTCACACAAGCAACAGCAGACTGACCCCAATCTCTCAAGGTAAAATACACAAGGAAGTGCAGACTGACCTCACTCTGTCAATGTAACACACCCAGGGAAGAGCAGACTGACCCCACTCTGTCAATGCAACGCACCCAGGGAAGTGCAGACTGACCCCACTCTGTCAATGTAACCCACCCAGGGAAGATCAGACTGACCCCACTCTGCAAACTAACTCACACGAGCAAGAGCAGACTGACCCCACTCTGTCAGTGTATCCCACCCAGTGAAGAGCAGACTGACCCCACTCTGTCAATGTAACACACCGAGGGAAGAGCAGACTGACTCTACCCTGTCAATGTAACACACCCAGAGAAGAGCAGACTGACCCCACTCTGTCAATGTAGCCCACCCAGGGAAGAGCAGACTGACCCCACTTTGTCAATGTAATACACCCAGGCACGAGCAGACTGACGCGTACTCTGCAAAATAACTCACACTTTCAAACACAGAGAGCCACCACTCCGTCAATTTAATACACACAGGCAAGTGCAGTCTGACCCCACTCTGTCAATGTAACACACCGAGGAAAGTGCAGACTGAACCCACTCTGTCAATGTAACAGACCCAGGGAAGAGCAGACTGACACCACACTATCAATATAACACACCCAGGAAGAGCAGACTGACCCCAATCTGTCAATGTAATACACACAGGAAGATCAAACTGACCCCACTCTCTCAATGTAACACAGCCAGGGAAGAGCAGACTGACCAATCTTTGTCAATATAACACACCCAGGGAAGAGCTGACTGACACCACACTATCAATATAACACACCCAGGAAGAGCAGACTGACCCCAATCTGTCAATGTAATACACACAGGAAGATCAAACTGACCCCACTCTCTCAATGTAACACAGCCAGGGAAGAGCAGACTGACCAATCTCTGTCAATATAACACACCCAGGGAAGAGCTGACTGACCCCAATCTGTCAATGTAATACACCCAGTAGATCAAACTGACCCCACTCTGTCAATGTAACACTCCCAGGGAAGAGCAGACTGACCCCACTCTGTCAATGTAACAGACCCAGGGAAGAGCAGACTGACACCACACTATCAATATAACACACCCAGGAAGAGCAGACTGACCCCAATCTGTCAATGTAATACACACAGGAAGATCAAACTGACCCCACTCTGTCAATGTAACACAGCCAGGGAAGAGCATACTGACCAATCTCTGTCAATATAACACACCCAGGGAAGAGCAGACTGAGCCCACTCTGTCAATGTAATACACCCAGTAGACCAAACTGACCCCACTCTGTCAATGTAACACTCCCAGGGAAGAGCAGACTGAACTTACACTGTTAATGTAACTCACCCAGGGAAGAGCAGACTGACCCCACTCTGTCAATGTAACACTCCCATGGAAGAGCAGACTGACCCCACTCTGTCAATGTAACACACCCATGGAAGAGCAGACTGACCCCACTCTGTCAATGTAACACGCTCAGGGAAGAGCAGACTGAACCCACTCTGTCAATGTAACACACCCAGGGAAGAGCAGACTGACCCCACTCTGCCAATGTAACACACCCGGTGAAGTGCAGACTGACCCCACTCTGTCAATGTATCCCACCCAGTGAAGAGCAGACTGACCCCACTCTGTCAATGTCACCCACCCAGGGAAGAGCAGACTGACCCCACTCTGTCAGTGTATCCCACCCAGTGAAGTGCTGACTGACACCACTCTGTCAATGTAACCCACCCGGTGAAGTGCAGACTGACCCCACTCTGTCAATGTATCCCACCCAGTGAAGAGCAGACTGACCCCACTCTGTCAATGTAACCCACCCAGGGAAGAGCAGACTGTCCCCACTCTGTCAATGTAACACACTCCGGGAACAACAGACAGACCCCACTCTGTCAAGGTAACACACCCAGGGAAGAGCAGACTGACCCCACACTGTCAATGTAACAAACCCAGGGAAGTGCAGATTGACCCCACTCTGTCAATGTAATACACCCAAGGAAGTGCAGACTGACCCCACTCTGTCAATGCACCACATCCAGGGTAGTGCAGACTGACCCCACTCTGAAAAAGTAACACACCAAAGGAAGAGCAGACTGACCCCACTCTGTCAGTGTATCCCACCAAGTGAAGAGCAGACTGACCCCACTCTGTCAGTGTATCCCACCAAGTGAAGAGCAGACTGACCCCACTCTGTCAATGGAAACCAACCAGGGAAGCGCAGACTGACGCCACTCTGTCACTGTAACACACCCAGGGAAGATCAGACTGAAACCACTCTGTCAATGTAACACTCCCAGGGAAGAGCAGACTGACCCCACTCTGTCAATGCAACACACCCAGGGAAGAGCAGACTGAACCCACTCTGTGAATGTAACACACCCAGGGAGGAGCAGACTGACCCCACACTGTCAATGTAACCCACCCTGGGAAGAGCAGACAAACCCCACTCTGTCAGTGTATCCCACCCAGTGAAGAGTAGACTGACCCCACTCTGTCAATGTAACACACCGAGGGAAGAACAGACTGACTACTCTGTCAACGTAACACACCCAGGGAAGAGCAGACTGACCTCATTCTACGAAATAACTCACACATGCAACAGCAGACTGAACCCAATCTCTCAAGGTAAAATACACAATGAAGTGCAGAGTGACCCCACTCTGTCAATATAACACTCCCAGGGAAGAGCAGACTGACCCCACTCTGTCAATGTAACACACCGAGCGAAGAGCAGACTGAATTTACCCTGTCAATGTAACACACCCAGGGAAGTGCAGACTGACCCCACTCTGTCAATGTAACACTCCCAGGGAAGAGCAGACTGACCCCACTCTGTCAATGTAACACACCGAGCGAAGAGCAGACTGACTCTACTCTGTCAATGTAACACACCCAGGGAAGTGCAGACTGACCCCACTCTGTCAATGTAACACACCCAGGGAAGAGAAGACTGACCCCACTCTGTCAATGTAACACACCCAGGGAAGAGCAGACTGACCCCAATCTGTCAACTTTACCTACCATGGGAAGAGCAGACAAATCCCACTCTGTCAGTGTATTCCACCCAGTGAAGAGCAGACTGACCCCACTCTGTCAATGTAACACACCGAGGGAAGAGCAGACTGACTCTACTCTGTCAATGTAACACACCCAGGGAAGAGCAGACTGACCCCACTCTGTCAATGTAACACACCCAGGGAAGAGCAGACTGACCCCACTCTGTCAATGTAACACACACAGGGAAGAGCAGACTGACCCCACTCTGTCAATGTAACACACCCAGGCAAGCGCAGACTGACGCCTACTCTGCAAAATACCTCACACAGTCATACGCAGATAGACCCCAATCTGTCAATTTAATACACACAGGCAAGTGCAGACTGATCCCACTCTGTCAATGTAACACACCCAGGGAAGAGCAGTCTGACCTCATTCTGCAAAATTACTCACACAAGCAACAGCAGACGGACCCCACACTGTCAATGTAACACTCCCAGGGAAGAGCAGACTGACCCCACTCTGTGAATGTAACACACCGAGGGTAGAGCAGACTGACTCTACTCTGTCAATGTAACACACCGAGGGAAGAGCAGACTGACTCTACTCTGTCAATGTAACACACGCAGGGAAGAGCAGACTAACCCCACTCTCTCAATGTAACACACCCAAGGAAGAGCAGACTGACCCCACTCTGTCAATGTAACACGCCCAGTGAAGAGCAGACTGACCCCACTCTGTCAATGTATCACACCCAGGCAAGAGCAGACTGACGCATACTCTGCAAAATAACTCACACAGTCAAACGCAGATAGACCCCACTCTGTCAATTTAATACACACATGCAAGTGCAGACTGACCCCACTCTGTCAATGTAACACACCCAGGGAAGAGCAGACTGACCTCATTCTGCGAAATAACTCACACAAGCAAGAGCAGACTGACCCCAATCTCTCAAGGTAAAATTCACAAGGAAGTGCAGACTGACCCCACTCTGTCAATGTAACACACCCAGGGAAGAGCAGACTGACCTCACTCTGTCAAAGCAACACACCCGGGGAAGAGCAGACTGACCCCACTCTGTCAATATAACACAAACAGGGAAGAGCAGACTGACCTCATTCTGTCAATGTAACACACCCAGGGAAGAGCAGACTGAGCCCACTCTGTCAATGTAACAGACCCAGGCAAGAGCAGACTGACGCGTATTCTGCAAAATAACTCACACAATCAAACGCAGATAGACCCCACTCTGTCAATTTACTACACACAGGCAAGTGCAGACTGACCACACTCTGTCAATGTAACTCACCAAGGGAAGGGCAGACTGACCTCACTCTGCAAAATAACTCACACAAGCAACAGCAGACTGACCCCAATCTCTCAAGGTAAAATACACAAGGAAGTGCAGACTGACCTCACTCTGTCAATGTAACACACCCAGGGAAGATCAGACTGACCCCATTCTGTCAATGTAACACACCCAGGGAAGTTGATTCTGACCCCACTCTGTCAATGTTACACACCCAGGGAAGATCAGACTGACCCCACTCTGTCAATGTAATACACCCAGGGAAGGTCAGATTGACCCCATTCTGTCAATGTAACACACCCAGGGAAGAACAGACTGACACCACTCTGTGAATGTAACACACCCAGGGAAGAGCAGACTGACCCCACTCTGTCAATGTAACACACCCAGAGAAGAGCAGACTGACCCCACTCTGTCAATGTGACACACCCAGGGAGGAGCAGACTGACTCTACTCTGTCAATGAAATACACCGAGGGAAGAGCAGACTGACCCCACTCTGCCAATGTAACACACTCAGGGAAGAGCAGACTGACCCCATTCTGACAATGTAACCCACCCAGGGAAGAGCAGACTGACCCCACTCTGTCAATGTAACACACCCAGGGAAGAGCAGACTGACCCCACTCTGTCAATGTAACACACCCAGGCAAGAGCAGACTGACGCATAATCTGCAAAATAACTCACACAGTCAAACGCAGATAGATCCCACTCTGTCAATTTAATACACACATGCAAGTGCAGACTGACCCCACTCTGTCAATGTAACACACCCAGGGAAGAGAGACTGACCTCATTCTGCGAAATAACTCACACAAGCAAGAGCAGACTGATCCCAATCTCTCAAGGTAAAATACACAAGGAAATGCAGACTGACCCCACTCTGTCAATGTAACACACCCAGGGAAGAGCAGACTGACCTCACTCTGTCAAAGCAACACCCCCGGGGAAGACCAGATTGACCTCACTCTGTCAATGTAACACACACAGGGAAGAGCAGACAGACCTCATTCTGTCAATGTAACACACCCAGGGAAGAGCAGACTGACCCCACTCTGTCAATGTAATACACCCAGGGAAGGTCAGATTGACCCCATTCTGTCAATGTAACACACCCAGGGAAGAGCAGACTGACACCACTCTGTGAATGTAACACACCCAGGGAAGAGCAGACTGACCCCACTCTGTCAATGTAACACACCCAGAGAAGAGCAGACTGACCCCACTCTGTCAATGTGACACACCCAGGGAGGAGCAGACTGACTCTACTCTGTCAATGAAATACACTGAGGGAAGAGCAGAATGACCCCACTCTGCCAATGTAACACACTCAGGGAAGAGCAGATTGACCCCACTCTGTCAATGTAACCCACACAGGGAAGAGCAGACTGACCCCGCTCTGTCAATGTAACACACCCAGGGAAGAGCAGACTGACCCCACTCTGTCAATGTAACACACCCAGGCAAGAGCAGACTGACGCATAATCTGCAAAATAACTCACACAGTCAAACGCAGATAGATCCCACTCTGTCAATTTAATAAACACATGCAAGTGCAGACTGACCCCACTCTGTCAATGTAACACACCCAGGGAAGAGAGACTGACCTCATTCTGCGAAATAACTCACACAAGCAAGAGCAGACTGACCCCAATCTCTCAAGGTAAAATACACAAGGAAGTGCAGACTGACCCCACTCTGTCAATGTAACACACCCAGGGAAGAGCAGACTGACCTCACTCTGTCAAAGCAACACACCCGGGGAAGACCAGATTGACCTCACTCTGTCAATGTAACACACACAGGGAAGAGCAGACAGACCTCATTCTGTCAATGTAACACACACAGGGAAGAGCAGACTGACCCCACTCTGCCAATGTAACACACCCGGTGAAGTGCAGACTGACCCCACTCTGTCAATGTCACCCACCCAGGGAAGAGCAGACTGACCCCACTCTGTCAGTGTATCCCACCCAGTGAAGTGCTGACTGACCCCACTCTGTCAATGTAACCCACCCGGTGAAGTGCAGACTGACCCCACTCTGTCAGTGTATCCCACCCAGTGAAGTGCTGACTGACCCCACTCTGTCAATGTAACCCACCCGGTGAAGTGAAGACTGACCCCACTCTGTCAATGTAACCCACCCAGGGAAGAGCAGACTGTCCTCACTCTGTCAATGTAACACACTCCGGGAGCAACAGACAGACCCCACTCTATCAATGTGACACACCCATGGAAGAGCAGACTGACCCCACTTTGTCAATGTAACACACCGAGTGAAGACCAGACTGACCCCACTCTGTCAATGTAACACACCCAGGGAAGAGCAGACTGACCTCACTCTGTCAATGTACCATACCCAGTGAAGACCAGACTGACCTCACTCTGTCAATGTAAATCACCAGGGAAGATCAGACGGACACCAATCTGTCAATTTAACACACCCAGGGAAGAGCAGACTGACCCCACTCTGTCAATGTGACACACCCAGGGTAGAGCAGACTGACCGCACTCTGTCAATGTAACACACTCAGTGAAGAGCAGACTGACCCCACTTTGTCAATGTAACACAGGCAGTGAAGAGCAGACTGACACCACTCTGTCAATTTAACACAATCAAGGAAGAGCAGACTGACCCCACTCTGTCAATATAAGATACCCAGGGAAGAGCAGACTGACCTCACTCTGTCAATGTAACACTCCCAGGGAAGATCAGACTGACCCCACTCTGTCTATGTGACACACCCAGGGAAGATGAGACTGACCCCACTCTGTCAATGTAACACACCCAGGGAAGATCAGACTGACCCCACTCTGTCAATGTAGCACACCCAGGGAAGAGCAGACTGTCCTTACTCTGTCAATGTAACAGACACAGGGAAGAACAGACTGACCTCATTCTGTCAATGTAACAAACCGAGGGATGAGCAGACTGACCTCACTCTGTCAATGTAACACACCCGGGAAAGAGCTGACTGACCCCACTCTGTCAATGTAACACACCCGGGGAAGAGCAGACTGACCCCACTCTGTTCAATGTAATAAACCCAGGCAAGAGCAGACTGACCCACTCTGTCAATGTAACACACCTAGGGAAGAGCATACTGACCCCACTCTGTCAAAGTAACACACCCAGGCAAGAGCTGACTGACGCGTATTCTGCAAAATAACTCATACATTCAAACACAGAGAGCCACCACTCTGTCAATTTAATACACACAGGCAATTGCAGACTGACCCACTCTGTCAATGTAACACACCGAGGAAAGTGCAGACTGACCCCACTCTGTCAATATAACATTCCCAGGGAAGAGCAGACTGACCCCACTCTGTCAATGTAACCCACCCAGGGAAGAGCAGACTGACCCCAATCTGTCAATGTAATACACGCAGGAAGATCAAACTGACCCCACTCTGTCAATGTAACACACCCAGGGAAGAGCAGACTGACCTCACTCTGTCAATGTAACACTCCCAGAGAAGAGCAGACTGAACTTACACTGTTAATGTAACACACCCAGGGAAGAGCAGACTGAACCCACTCTGTCAATGTAACACACCCAGGGAAGATCAGACTGAACCCACTCTGTCAATGTAACACTCCCAGGGAAGAGCAGACTGACCCCACTCTGTCAGTGTATCCCACCCAGTGAAGTGCTGACTGACCCCACTCTGTCAATGTAACCCACCCGGTGAAGTGAAGACTGACCCCACTCTGTCAATGTAACCCACCCAGGGAAGAGCAGACTGTCCCCACTCTGTCAATGCAACACACTCCGGGAACAACAGACAGACCCCACTCTATCAATGTGACACACCCAGGGAAGAGCAGACTGTCCCCACCCTGTCAATGTAACACACTCAGGGAACAACAGACAGGTCCCACTCTGTCAATGTAACACACCCATGGAAGAGCAGATTGACCCCACTTTGTCAATGTAACACACCGAGTGAAGACCAGACTGACCCCACTCTGTCAATGTAACACACCCACGGAAGAGCAGACTGACCTCACTCTGTCAATGTACCATACCCAGGGCGGAGCAGACTGACCTCACTCTGTCAATGTAAATCACCCAGGGAAGATCAGACGGACACCAATCTGTCAATTTAACACACCCAGGGAAGAGCAGACTGACCCCACTCTGTCAATGTGACACACCCAGGGTAGAGCAGACTGACCGCACTCTGTCAATGTAACACACTCAGTGAAGAGCAGACTGACCCCTCTTTGTCAATGTAACACAGGCAGTGAAGAGCAGACTGACACCACTCTGTCAATTTAACACAATCAAGGAAGAGCAGACTGACCCCACTCTGTCAATATAAGATACCCAGGGAAGAGCAGACTGACCTCACTCTGTCAATGTAACACTCCCAGGGAAGATCAGACTGACCCCACTCTGTCTATGTGACACACCCAGGGAAGATGAGACTGACCCCACTCTGTCAATGTAACACACCCAGGGAAGATCAGACTGACCCCACTCTGTCAATGTAGCTCACCCAGGGAAGATCAGACTGACCTCACTCTGTCAATGTAACAGACACAGGGAAGAACAGACTGACCTCATTCTGTCAATGTAACAAACCGAGGGAAGAGCAGACTGACCTCACTCTGTCAATGTAACACACCCGGGGAAGAGCTGACTGACCCCACTCTGTCAATGTAACACACCCGGGGAAGAGCAGACTGACCCCACTCTGTCAATGTAATAAACCCAGGCAAGAGCAGACTGACCCACTCTGTCAATGTAACACACCTAGGGAAGAGCATACTGACCCCACTCTGTCAATGTAACACACCCAGGCAAGAGCTGACTGACGCGTATTCTGCAAAATAACTCATACATTCAAACACAGAAAACAACCACTCTGTCAATTTAATACACACAGGCAACTGCAGACTGACCCACTCTGTCAATGTAACACACCGAGGAAAGTGCAGACTGACCCCACTCTGTCAATGTAACATTCCCAGGGAAGAGCAGACTGACCCCACTCTGTCAATGTAACATTCCCAGGGAAGAGCAGACTGACCCCACTCTGTCAATGTAACACACCCAGGGAAGAGCAGACTGACCCCAATCTGTCAATGTAATACACGCAGGAAGATCAAACTGACCCCACTCTGTCAATGTAACACACCGAGGGAAGAGCAGACTGACCTCACTCTGTCAATGTAACACTCCCAGGGAAGAGCAGACTGAACTTACACTGTTAATGTAACACACCCAGGGAAGAGCAGACTGAACCCACTCTGTCAATGTAACACTCCCATGGAAGAGCAGACTGAACCCACTCTGTCAATGTAACACTCCCAGGGAAGAGCAGACTGAACTTACACTGTTAATGTACACATCCAGGGAAGAGCAGACTGAATCCACTCTGTCAATGTAACACTCCCATGGAAGAGCAGACTGAACCCACTCTGTCAATGTAACACACCCATGGAAGAGCAGACTGACCCCACTTTGTCAATGTAACACACCGAGTGAAGACCAGACTGACCCCACTCTGTCAATGTAACACACCCAGGGAAGAGCAGACTGACCTCACTCTGTCAATGTACCATACCCAGGGAAGAGCAGACTGACCTCACTCTGTCAATGTAAATCACCCAGGGAAGATCAGACGGACACCACTCTGTCAATGTAACCCAACCAGTGAAGTGCAGACTGACCCCACACTGTCAATGTATCCCAACCAGTGAAGAGCAGCCTGAACCCACTCTGTCAATGTAACCCACCCAGGGAAGAGCAGACTGACCCCACTCTGTCAATGTAATAAACCCAGGCAAGAGCAGACTGACCCCACTCTGTCAATGTGACACACCCAGGGAAGAGCTGACTGACTCCACTCTGTCAATGTAACACACCGAGTGAAGAGCAGACTGACCCCACTCTGTCAATTTAAAACACCCAGGGAAGAGCAGACTGACCCCACTCTGTCAATGTTACACACCCAGTGAAGAGCAGACAGACCCCACTTTGTCAATGTAACACACCCAGTGAAGAGCAGACTGACACCACTCTGTCAATTTAACACAATCAAGGAAGAGCAGACTGACCCCTCTCTGTCAATGTAAGATACCCAGGGAAGAGCAGACTGACCTCACTCTGTCAATGTAACACACCCAGGGAAGATCAGACTGACCCCACTCGGTCAATGTAACACACCCAGGGAAGATCCGACTGACCCCACTCTGTCAGTGTAACACACCCAGGGAAGAGCAGACTGACCTCACTCTGTCAATGTAACAGACACAGGGAAGAACAGACTGACCTCACTCTGTCAATGTAACACACACAGGGAAGATCAGACTGACCCCACTCGGTCAATGTAACACACCCAGGGAAGATCAGACTGACCCCACTCTGTCAATGTAACACACCCAGTGAAGAGCAGACTGACACGACTCTGTCAATGTAACACACCCAGGGAAGAGCAGACTGACCCCACTCTGTCAATGTAACATATCCAGTGGAGTGCAGACTGACCTCACTCTGTCAATGTAAGATACCCAGGGAAGAGCAGACTGACATCACTCTGTCAATGGAACAGACCCAGGGAAGAGCAGACTGACCCCACTCTGTCAATGTAACATATCCAGTGGAAAGCAGACTGACCCCACTCTGTCAATGTAACATACCCAGGGGAGAGCTGACTGACCCCAATCTGACAATGTACCATACCCAGGGAAGAGCAGACTGACCTCACTCTGTCAATGTAAATCACCCAGGGAAGATCAGACGGACACCAATCTGTCAATTTAACACACCCAGGGAAGAGCAGACTGACCCCACTCTGTCAATGTGACACACCCAGGGTAGAGCAGACTGACCGCACTCTGTCAATGTAACACACTCAGTGAAGAGCAGACTGACCCCACTTTGTCAATGTAACACAGGCAGTGAAGAGCAGACTGACACCACTCTGTCAATTTAACACAATCAAGGAAGAGCAGACTGACCCCACTCTGTCAATATAAGATACCCAGGGAAGAGCAGACTGACCTCACTCTGTCAATGTAACACTCCCAGGGAAGATCAGACTGACCCCACTCTGTCTATGTGACACACCCAGGGAAGATGAGACTGACCCCACTCTGTCAATGTAACACACCCAGGGAAGATCAGACTGACCCCACTCTGTCAATGTAGCACACCCAGGGAAGAGCAGACTGACCTCACTCTGTCAAAGTAACAGACACAGGGAAGAACAGACTGAAAACATTCTGTCAATGTAACAAACCGAGGGAAGAGCAGACTGACCTCACTCTGTCAATGTAACACACCCGGGGAAGAGCTGACTGACCCCACTCTGTCAAAGTAACACACCCGGGGAAGAGCAGACTGACCCCACTCTGTCAATGTAATAAACCCAGGCAAGAGCAGACTGACCCACTCTGTCAATGTAACACACCTAGGGAAGAGCATACTGACCCCACTCTGTCAATGTAACACACCCAGGCAAGAGCTGATTGACGCGTATTCTGCAAAATAACTCATACATTCAAACACAGAGAGCCACCACTCTGTCAATTTAATACACACAGGCAATTGCAGACTGACCCACTCTGTCAATGTAACACACCGAGGAAAGTGCAGACTGACCCCACACTGTCAATGTATCCCAACCAGTGAAGAGCAGACTGACCCCACACTGTCAATGTAACCCACCCAGGGAAGAGCAGACTGACCCCACTCTGTCAATGTAATAAACCCAGGGAAGAGCAGACTGACCCCACTCTGTCAATGTGACACACCCAGGGAAGAGCAGACTGACTCCACTCTGTCAATGTAACACACCCAGGGAAGAGCAGACTGACCCCACTTTGTCAATTTAAAACACCCAGGGAAGAGCAGACTGACCCCACTTTGTCAATTTAACACAATCAAGGAAGAGCAGACTGACCCCACTCTGTCAATGTAAGATACCCAGGGAAGAGCAGACTGACCTCACTCTGTCAATGTAACAGACACAGGGAAGAACAGACTGACCTCATTCTGTCAATGTAATACACCGAGGGAAGAGCAGACTGCCTCTACTCTGTCAATGTAACACACCCAGGGAAGAGCAGACTGACCCCACTCTATTACTGTAACCCACCCAGGGAAGAGCAGACTGACCCCACTCTGTCAATGTAACACACCCAGGCAAGAGCAGACTGACCCCACTCTGTCAATGTAACCCACTCAGGGAAGAGCACACTGACCCCAATCTCTCAAGGTAAAATACACAAGGAAGTGCAGACTGACCCCAATCTGTCAATGTAACACACCCTGGCAAGATTAGACTGACACCATCCTGTCAATGGAATATACCCAGGGAAGAGCAGACTGACCCCACTCTGTCAAAAAAACACACCAAGGGAAGAGGAGGCTGACACCAGACTGTCAATGTAACACACCCAGGGAAGAGCAGGCAGACATCAGACTGTCAATTTAACACAGTCAGGGACGAGCAGACTGAACTCGCTCTGTCAATGTAACACAACCGGGGAAGAACAGACCGACCGCACTCTGTTAATGTAACACACCCAGGGAAGAACCGACTGACCTCACTCTGTCAATGTAACAAACCGAGGGAAGAGCAGACTGACTGTACTCTGTCATTGTAACCCACCCAGGCAAGAGCAGACTGACCCCACTCTGTCAATATAACACACCCAGGGAAGAGCAGACTGACCCCACTCTGTCAATGTAACACACCCAGGCAAGAGCAGACTGACACGTACTCTGCAAAATAACTTACACAGTCAAACGCAGCTAGACACCACTCTGTCAATCTAATACACACAGGCAAGTGCAGAATGACGCCACTCTGTCAATGTAACACATCCAGGGAAGTGCAGACTGAACCCACTCTGTCATTGTAACACACACAGCGAAGAGCAAACTGACCTCACTCTGCATAATAACTCACACAAGCAAGAGCAGACTGACCCCAATCTCTCAAGGTAAAATACACAAGGAAGTGCAGACTGACCCCACTCTGTCAATATTACACACCCAGGGAAGAGCAGACTGACACCACTCTGTCAATGTAACACACCCAGGGAAGAGCTGACTGACCCCACTCTGTCAATGTAACCCACCCAGGGAAGAGCAGACTGACCCCACTCTGTCAATGTAACACACCCAGGGAAGAGCAGACTGACCCCACTCTGTCAATGTAACACACCCAGTGAAGAGCAGACTGACCCCACTTTGTCAATGTAACACACTCAAGGAAGAGCAGACTGACACCACTATGTCAATTTAACAGACTCAGGGAAGAGCAGTCTGACCCCACCCTGTCAATGTAACAAAAACAAGGAAAGATCAGACTGACCCCACTCTGTCATTATAACCCACCCAGGGAGGGGCAGATTGACCCCACTCTGTCAATGTAACACACTGAGGCAAGAGCAGACTCATCCCACTCTGTCAATGTAACACACTCAGGGAAGAGCAGACTGACCCCAATCTCTCAAGGTAAAATACACAAGAAATGCAGACGTACCTCACTCTGTCAATGTGACACACCCAGAGAAGAGCAGACTGACCTCACTCTGTCAATGTAACACACCCAGGGAAGATCAGACTGACCCCACTCTGTCAATGTAACACACCGAGGGAAGAGCAGACTGACCCCACTCTGTCAATGTAACAGACACAGGGAAGAACAGACTGACCTCACTCTGTCAATGTAACACACCGAGGGAAGAGCAGACTGACCCAACTCTGTCAATTTAACAGACACAGGGAAGAACAGACTAACCCCACACTGTCAATGTAATACACCCAGGGAAGAGCAGACTGACCCCGCTCTGTCATTGTAACCCACCCAGGGAAGAGCAGACTGACCCCACTCTGTCAATGTAACACACCCAGGGAAGAGCAGACTGACCCCACTCTGTCAATGTAACACACCCAGGGAAGAGCAGACTGACCCCACTCTGTCAATGAAACACACCCAGGCAAGAGCAGACTGAGCCCAATCTGTCAATGTAACCCACTCAGGGAAGAGCAGACTGACCCCAATCTCTCAAGGTAAAATACACAAGGAAGTGCAGACTGACCCCACTCTGTCAATGTAACACACCCAGGCAAGATTAGAATGACACCATCCTGTCAATGTAACACACCCATGGAAGAGCACACTGACCCCACTCTGTCAATGTAACAGACCCAGGGAAGAGCTGACTGACCCCACTCTGTCAATGTAACACACACAGGGAAGAGCAGACTGACCTCACTCTGTGAATGTAACACAACCAGTGTAGAGCATACTGACCCCACTCTGTCAATGTAACACACCCAGGCAAGACCTGACTGACGCGTACTCTGTAAAATAACTCACACATTCAAACACAGAGAGACACCACTCTGTCAATGTGACACACCCAGGGAAGAGCAGACTGACCTCACTCTGTCAATGTAACACTCCCAGGGAAGAGCTGACTGAACTTTCACTGTTAATCTAACACACCCAGGGAAGAGTAGACTGACCCCACTCTGACAATGTAACACTCGCAGGGAAGAGCAGAATGACCCCACTCTGTCAATGTAACGCACAGGGAAGAGCAGACTGACCCCACTCTGTCAATGTAACACACCCAGGGAAGTGCAGACTGACCCCACTCTGTCAATGTAACCCACCCAGGCAAGAGCAGACTGACCCCACTCTGTCAATGTAACACACAGGGAAGAGCAGACTGACACCACTCTGTCAATATAACAGACCCAGGGAAGAGAGACTGACCCCAATCTGTCAATGTAATACACCCAGGAAGATCAAACTGACCCCACTCTGTCAATGTAACACACCCAGGGAAGAGCAGACTGACCCCACTCTGTCAATATAACACACCCAGGGAAGAGCAGACTGACCCCAATCTGTCAATGTAATACACCCAGGGAAGAGCAGACAGAACTTACACTGTTAATGTAACACACCCAGGGAAGAGCAGACTGACCCCACTCTGTCAATGTAACACTCCCATGGAAGAGCAGACTGACCCCACACTGTCAATGTAACACTCACAGGGAAGAGCAGACTGAACCCACTCTGTCAATGTAACACACCCAGGGAAGAGCAGACTGACCCCACTCTGTCAATGTAACACACCCAGGGAAGAGCAGACTGACCTCACTCTGTCAATGTAACCCACCCAGGGAAGAGCAGACTGACCCCACTCTGTCAATGTAACACACCCAGGGAAGAGCAGACTGACCCCACTCTGTCAATGTAACCCACCCAGTGAAGTGCAGACTGACCCCACTCTGTTAATGTATCCAAAGCAGTGAACAGCAGACTGACCCCACTCTGTCAATGTAACACACTCAGGGAACAACAGACAGACACCACTCTGTCAATGTGACACACCCAGGGAAGAGCAGACTGACCTCACTCTGTCAATGTAACACTCCCAGGGAAGAGCTGACTGAACTTTCACTGTTAATCTAACACACCCAGGGAAGAGCAGACTGGCCACACTCTGTCAATGTAACACTCCCAGGGAAGAGTAGACTGACCCCACTCTGTCAATGTAACCCACTCAGGGAAGAGCAGACTGAACCCACTCTGTCAATGTAACACACCCAGGGAAGAGCAGACTGACCCCACTCTGTCAGTGTATCCCAACCTGTGAAGAGCAGACTGACCCCACTCTGTCAATGTAACCCTCCCAGTGAAGAGCAGACTGTCCCCACTCTGTCAATGTAACACACCGAGTGAAGAGCAGACTGACAACACTCTGTCAATATAACACACCCAGGGAAGAGCAGACTGACACCATTCTGTCAATGTAACATACCCAGGGAAGAGCAGGCTGACCTCGCACTGTCAATGTAACACACCCAGGGAAGATCAGACTGACACCACTCTGTCAATGTAACACACCCAGTGAAGAGCAGACTGACACCACACTGTCAATTTAACACACTCAAGGAAGAGCAGACTGACCTCACTCTGTCAATGTAAGAGACCCAGGGAATAGCAGACTGACATCACTCTGTCAATGTAACACACCCAGGGAAGATCAGACTGACCCCACACTGTCAATGTAACACACCCAGGGAAGAGCAGACTTACCTCACTCTGTCAATGTAACAGACACAGGGAAGAACAGACTGACCTCACTCTGTCAATGTAACACACCGAGGGAAGAGCAGACTGCCTCTACTCTGTCAATGTAACACACACAGGGAAGAGCAGACTGACCCCACTCTGTCATTGTAACCCACCCAGGGAAGAGCAGACTGACCCCACTCTGTCAATGTAACCCACTCAGGGACGAGCAGACTGACCCGACTCTGTCAATGTGACATACCCAGGGAAGAGAACACTGACCCCACTCTGTCAATGTAACACACCGAGGGAAGAGCAGACTGACCTCACTCTGTCAATTTATCATAGCCAGGGTAGAGCAGACTGACCCCACTCTGTGATTGTAACACTCAAAGGCAAGAGCAGACTGACCCCACTCTGTCAATGTAACACACCCAGGGAAGAGCAGACTGACCCCACTCTGTCAATTTATCCCACCCAGGGAACAGAAGACTGACCCCACTCTGTCAATGTAACACACCCAGGCAAGAGCAGACTGACCCCACTCTGTCAATGTAACACACCCAGGGAAGAGCAGACTGACACCACTCTGTCAATGTAACACACCCAGGGAAGAGCAGACTGACACAACTCTGTCAATGTAACACACCCAGGGAAGAGCTGACTGACACCACTCTGTCAATGTAACACACCCAGGGGAGAACAGACTGACCCCACTCTGTCAATGTGACACACCCAGGGAAGAGCTGACTGACCCCACTCTGTCAATGTAACACACCCAGGGGAGAACAGACTGACCCGACTCTGTCAATGTAACACACCCAGGGAAGAGCAGACTGACCCCACTCTGTCAATGTAACACACCGAGGGAAAAGCAGACTGAATCTACTCTGTCAATGTAACACACCCAGGGAAGAGCAGACTGACCCCACTCTGTCAATGTAACTCACCCAGGGAAGAGCAGACTGACCCCACTCGGTCAATGTAACACACCGAGGGAAAAGCAGACTGAATGTACTCTGTCAATGTAACACACCCAGGCAAGAGCAGACTGACCCCACTCTGTCAAAGTAACACACCCAGGGAAGAGCAGACTGACACTACTCTGTCAATGTAACACACGCAGGGAAGAGCAGACTGACCCCACTCTGTCAATGTAACCCACCCAGGGAAGAGCAGACTGACCCCACTCTGTCAATGTAACACACCCAGGCAAGAGCAGACTGACACCACTCTGTCAATGTAACACACCCAAGGAAGAGCAGACTGACACTACTCTGTCAATGTAAACCACTCAGGGAAGAGCAGACTGACCTCATTCTGTCAATGTAACCCACCCAGGGAAGAACAGACTGACACCACTCTGTCAATTTAAAACACCCAGGGAAGAGCAGACTGAACCCACATTGTCAATGTAACACACCCAGTGAACAGCAGACTGACACAACTCTGTCAATTTAACACACTCAAAGAAGAGCAGACTGACCCCACTCTGTCAATGTAACACCCCGAGGGAAGAGCAGACTGCCTCTACTCTGTCAATGTAACACACCCAGGGAAGAGCAGACTGACCCCACTCTGTCAATATAACACACCCAGGGAAGAGCAGACTGACCCCACTCTGTCAATGTAACACACCCAGGCAAGAGCAGACTGACCCCACTCTATCAAAGTAACCCACTCAGGGAAGAGCAGACTGTCCTCAATCTCTCAAGGTAAAATACACAAGGAAGTGCAGACTGACCCCACTCTGTCAATGTAACACACCCAGGCAAGATTAGACTGACACCATCCTGTCAATGTAACACACCCATGGAAGAGCAGACATACCCCACTCAGTCAATGTAATACACGCAGGGAAGAGCAGACGGACCCCACTCTGTCAATATAACACACCGAGTGAAGAGTAGACTGACACCACTCTGTCAATGTAACACACCCAGGTAACAGCAGACTGACCCAACTCTGTCAATGTAATACACCCAGGAAGATCAAACTGACCCCACTCTGCCAATGTAACACACCCAGGGAAGAGCAGACTGACCCCACTCTATCAAAGTAACCCACTCAGGGAAGAGCAGACTGTCCTCAATCTCTCAAGGGAAAATACACAAGGAAGTGCAGACTGACCCCACTCTGTCAATGTAACACACCCAGGCAAGATTAGACTGACACCATCCTGTCAATGTAACACACCCATGGAAGAGCAGACTGACCTCACTCTGTCAAATTAACACTCCCAGGGAAGAGCAGACTGAACCTACACTGTGAATGTAACACTCTCATGGAAGAGCAGACTGACCCCACTCTGTCAATCTATCCCAACCAGTGAAGAGCAGACTGATCCCACTCTGTCAATGTAACACACCCAGTGCAGTGCAGACTGACCCCACTCTGTCAATGTAACATACCCAGGGAAGAGCAGACTGACCTCACTATGTCAATGTAACCCACCCAGGGAAGATCAGACTGACACCACTCTGTCAATTTAAAACACCCAGGGAAGAGCAGACTGAACCCACATTGTCAATGTAACACACCCAGTGAACAGCAGACTGACACAACTCTGTCAATTTAACACACTCAAAGAAGAGCAGACTGACCCCACTCTGTCAATGTAAGATACCCAAGGAAGAGCAGACTGACATCACGCTGTCAATGTAACACACCCAGGGAAGAGCAGACTGACCTCACACTGTCAATGTAACACATTGAGGGAAGAGCAGACTGCCTCTACTCTGTCAATGTAACACACCCAGGGAAGAGCAGACTGACCCCACTCTGTCATTTTAACCCACCCAGGGAAGAGCAGACTGACCCCACTCTGTCAACGTAACACTTCCAGGGAAGAGCAGACTGACCTCACTCTGTCAATGTAACCCACCCAGGGAAGATCAGACTGACACCACTCTGTCAATTTAAAACACCCAGGGAAGAGCAGACTGAACCCACATTGTCAATGTAACACACCCAGTGAACAGCAGACTGACACAACTCTGTCAATTTAACACACTCAAAGAAGAGCAGACTGACCCCACTCTGTCAATGTAAGATACCCAAGGAAGAGCAGACTGACATCACTCTGTCAATGTAACACACCCAGGGAAGATCAGACTGACCTCACTCTGTCAATGTAACACACCCAGGGAAGAGCAGACTGACCTCACACTGTCAATGTAACACACCGAGGGAAGAGCAGACTGCCTCTACTCTGTCAATGTAACACACCCAGGGAAGAGCAGACTGACCCCACTCTGTCATTTTAACCCACCCAGGGAAGAGCAGACTGACCCCACTCTGTCAATGTAACACACCCAGGCAAGAGCAGACTGACCCCACCCTGTCAATGTAACCCACTCAGGGAAGAGCAGACTGACCCCACTCTGTCAATGTAACACACCCAGTCAAGAACAGACTGACTCCACTCTTGTCAATGTAACACACCCAGGGAAGAACAGACTGACCCGACTCTGTCAATGTGACATACCCAGGGAAGAGCAGACTGACCCCACACTGTCAATGTAACACACCGAGGGAAGAGCAGACTGACCCCACTCTGTCAATGTAACACACCCAGGCAAGAGCAGACTGAACCCACTCTGTCAATGTAACAAACCCAGGGAAGAGCAGACTGACCCCACTCTCTCAATGTAAGATACCCAGGGAAGAGCAGACTGACATCACTCTGTCAATGTAACACACCCAGGGAAGATCAGACTGACCCCACTCTGTCAATGTAACACACCCAGGGAAGAGCAGACTGACCTCACTCTGTCAATGTAACAGACACAGGGAAGTACAGACTGACCTCACACTGTCAATGTAACACACCGAGAGAAGAGCAGACTGCCTCTACTCTGTCAATGTAACACACCCACGGAAGAGCAAACTGACCCCACTCTGTCATTGTAACCCACCCAGGGAAGAGCAGACGGACCCCACTTTGTCAATGTAACACACCCAGGCAAGACCAGATTGACCCCACTCTGTCAATGTAACCCACTCAGGGAAGAGCAGACTGACCCCACTCTGTCAATGTAACACACCCAGTCAACAACAGACTGACTTCACTCTTGTCAATGTAACACACTGAAGGAAGAGCAGACTGACCCCACTCTGTCAATGTAACAGACACAGCGAAGAACAGACTGACCCGACTCTGTCAATGTGACATACCCACGGAAGAGCAGACTGACCCCACTCTGTCAATGTAACACACCCAGGGAAGATCAGACTGACCTCACTCTGTCAATGTAACACACCCAGGGAAGAGCAGACTGACCTCACACTGTCAATGTAACACATCGAGCGAAGAGCAGACTGCCTCTACTCTGTCAATGTAACACACCCAGGGAAGAGCAGACTGACCCCACTCTGTCATTTTAACCCACCCAGGGAAGAGCAGACTGACCCCACTCTGTCAATGTAACACACCCAGGCAAGAGCAGACTGACCCCACCCTGTCAATGTAACCCACTCAGGGAAGAGCAGACTGACCCCACTCTGTCAATGTAACACACCCAGTCAAGAACAGACTGACTCCACTCTTGTCAATGTCACACACCCAGGGAAGAACAGACTGACCCGACTCTGTCAATGTGACATACCCAGGGAAGAGCAGACTGACCCCACACTGTCAATGTAACACACCGAGGGAAGAGCAGACTGACCCCACTCTGTCAATGTAACACACCCAGGCAAGAGCAGACTGAACCCACTCTGTCAATGTAACACACCCAGGGAAGAGCAGACTGACCCCACTCTGTCAATGTAAGATACCCAGGGAAGAGCAGACTGACATCACTCTGTCAATGTAACACACCCAGGGAAGATCAGACTGACCCCACTCTGTCAATGTAACACACGCAGGGAAGAGCAGACTGACCTCACTCTGTCAATGTAACAGACACAGGGAAGAACAGACTGACCTCACTCTGTCAATGTAACCCACCCAGGGAAGATCAGGCTGACACAACTCTGTCAATTTAAAACACCCAGGGAAGAGCAGACTGAACCCACATTGTCAATGTAACACACCCAGTGAACAGCAGACTGACACAACTCTGTCAATTTAACACACTCAAAGAAGAGCAGACTGACCCCACTCTGTCAATGTAAGACACCCAAGGAAGAGCAGACTGACATCACTCTGTCAATGTAACACACCCAGGGAAGATCAGACTGACCTCACTCTGTCAATGTAACACACCCAGGGAAGAGCAGACTGACCTCACACTGTCAATGTAACACACCGAGGGAAGAGCAGACTGCCTCTACTCTGTCAATGTAACACACCCAGGGAAGAGCAGACTGACCCCACTCTGTCATTTTAACCCACCCAGGGAAGAGCAGACTGACCCCACTCTGTCAATATAACACACCCAGGCAAGAGCAGACTGACCCCACCCTGTCAATGTAACCCACTCAGGGAAGAGCAGACTGACCCCACTCTGTCAATGTAACACACCCAGTCAAGAACAGACTGACTCCACTCTTGTCAATGTAACACACCCAGGGAAGAACAGACTGACCCGACTCTGTCAATGTGACATACCCAGGGAAGAGCAGACTGACATCACTCTGTCAATGTAAGATACCCAGGGAAGAGCAGACTGAACCCACTCTGTCAATGTAACACACCCAGGGAAGATCAGACTGACCCCACTCTGTCAATGTAACACAACCAGGGAAGAGCAGACTGACCTCACTCTGTCAATGTAACAGACACAGGGAAGAACAGACTGACCTCACACTGTCCATGTAACACACCGAGAGAAGAGCAGACTGCCTCTACTCTCTCAATGTAACACACCCAGAGAAGAGCAGACTGACCCCACTCTGTCATTGTAACCCACCCAAAGAAGAGCAGACTGACCCCACTCTGTCAATGTAACACACCCAGGCAAGAGCAGACTGACCCCACTCTGTCAATGTAACCCACTCAGGGAAGAGCAGACTGACCCCACTCTGTCAATGTAACACACCCAGTCAACAACAGACTGACTTCACTCTTGTCAATGTAACACACTCAAGGAAGAGCAGACTGACCCCACTCTGTCAATGTAAGATACCCAGGGAAGAACAGACTGACCCGACTCTGTCAATGTGACATACCCACGGAAGAGCGGACTGACCCCACTCTGTCAATGTAACACACCCAGGGAAGAGCTGACTGACCCCACTCTGTCAATGTAACAGACACAGGGAAGAACAGACTGACCTCACTTGTCAATGTAACACGCCGAGGGAAATGCAGACTGACCCCACTCTGTCAATTTATCCCACCCAGGGAAGAGCAGACTGACCACATTCTGTCAATGTAACACACCCAGGCAAGAGCAGACTGACCCCACTCTGACAATGTAACACACCCAGGGAAGAGCAGACTGACCCCACTCTGTCAATTTATACCACCCAGGGAAGAGCAGACTGACCCCACTCTGTCAATGTAACACACCCATGGAAGAGCAGACTGACCCCACTCTGTCAATGTAACACACCCTGGCAAGAGCAGACTGTCCCCAATCTCTCAAGGTAAAATACACAAGGAACTGCAGACTGACCCCACTCTGTCAATTTAATACACCCAGGCAAGATTAGACTGACACCATCCTGTCAATGTAACACACCCATGGAAGAGCAGACTGACCCCATTCTGTCAATATAACAGACCCAGGTAAGAGCAGACTGACACCAATCTGTCAATGTAATCCACCCAAGAAGATCAAACTGACCCCACTCTGTCAATGAAACACACCCAGGGAAGAGCAGACTGACATCAATCTGTCAATGTAACACTCCCAGGGAAGAGCAGACTGAACTTACACTGTGAATGTAACACACCCAGGGAAGATCAGACTGACCCCACTCTGTCAATGTATCCCACCCAGTGAAGAGCTGACTGACCCCACTCTGTCAATGTATCCCACCCAGTGAAGTGCAGACTGACCCCACTCTGTCAATGTAACACTCCCACAGAAGAGCAGACTGAACTTACACTGTGAATGTAACACTCCCAGGGAAGAGCAGACTGACCCCACTCTGTCAATGTAACACTCCCAGGGAAGAGCAGACTGACCAAACTCTGTCAGTGTATCCCACCCAGTGAAGTGCAGACTGACCCCACTCTGTCAATGTAACACTCCCACAGAAGAGCAGACTGACCCCACTCTGTCAATGTAACACACCCAGTGAAGAGCAGACTGACCCCACTCTGTCAATGTAACACACCCAGGGAAGAGCAGACTGACACCACTCTGTCAATGTAACATACCCAGGGAAGAGCAGACTGACCTCACTCTGTCAATGTAACCCACCCAGGGAAGATCAGACTGACACCACTCTGTCAATTTAAAACACCCAGGGAAGAGCAGACTGAACCCACATTGTCAATGTAACACACCCAGTGAACAGCAGACTGACACAACTCTGTCAATTTAACACACTCAAAGAAGAGCAGACTGACCCCACTCTGTCAATGTAAGATACCCAAGGAAGAGCAGACTGACATCACTCTGTCAATGTAACACACCCAGGGAAGATCAGACTGACCTCACTCTGTCAATGTAACACCCCCAGGGAAGATCAGACTGACCTCACACTGTCAATGTAACACATCGAGGGAAGAGCAGACTGACCTCACACTGTCAATGTAACACATCGAGGGAAGAGCAGACTGCCTCTACTCTGTCAATGTAACACACCCAGGGAAGAGCAGACTGACCCCACTCTGTCATTTTAACCCACCCAGGGAAGAGCAGACTGACCCCACTCTGTCAATGTAACACACCCAGGCAAGAGCAGACTGACCCCACCCTGTCAATGTAACACACCCAGGCAAGAGCAGACTGACCCCACTCTGTCAATGTAACACACCCAAGAAGAGCAGACTGACCCCACTCTGTCAATGTAACACACCCAGGGAAGAGCAGACTGACCCTACTCTGTCAATGTAACACACCCAGGAAAGAGCAGACTGACCCCTCTCTGTCAATGTAACACTCCCACAGAAGAGCAGACTGAACTTACACTGTGAATGTAACACTCCCAGGGAAGAGCAGACTGAACTTACACTGTGAATGTAACACTCCCAGGGAAGAGCAGACTGACCCCACTCTGTCAATGTAACACTCCCAGGGAAGAGCAGACTGACCCCACTCTGTCAATGTAACACATCCAGGGAAGAGCAGACTGACCCTACTCTGTCAATGTAACACACCCAGGAAAGAGCAGACTGACCCCTCTCTGTCAATGTAACACTCCAACAGAAGAGCAGACTGAACTTACACTGTGAATGTAACACTCCCAGGGAAGAGCAGACTGACCCCACTCTGTCAATGTAACACACCGAGGGAAGAGCAGACTGACCCCACTCTGTCAGTGTATCCCACCCAGTAAAGAGCTGACTGACCCCACTCTGTCAATGTAACCCACCCAGTGAAGAGCAGACTGACCCCACTCTGTCAATGTAACACACCGAGTGAAGAGTAGACTGACAACACTCTGTCAATGTAACACACCCAGGGAAGAGCAGACTGACACCACTCTGTCAATGTAACATACCCAGGGAAGAGCAGACTGACCTCACTCGGTCAATGTAACACACCCAGGGAAGAACAGACTGACCCCACTCTGTCAATTTAAAACACCCAGGGAAGAGCAGACTGACCCCACTCTGTCAATGTATCCCACCCAGTGAAGAGCTGACTGACCCCACTCTGTCAATGTATCCCACCCAGTGAAGTGCAGACTGACCCCTCTCTGTCAATGTAACACTCCCACAGAAGAGCAGACTGAACTTACACTGTGAATGTAACACTCCCAGGGAAGAGCAGACTGACCCCACTCTGTCAATGTAACACAACCAGGGAAGAGCAGACTGACCCTACTCTGTCAATGTAACACACCCAGGAAAGAGCAGACTGACCCCACTCTATCAATGGAACCCAGCCAGGGAAGAGCAGACTGACCTCACTCTGTCAATGTAACCCACCCAGGGAAGATCAGGCTGACACAACTCTGTCAATTTAAAACACCCAGGGAAGAGCAGACTGAACCCACATTGTCAATGTAACACACCCAGTGAACAGCAGACTGACACAACTCTGTCAATTTAACACACTCAAAGAAGAGCAGACTGACCCCACTCTGTCAATGTAAGACACCCAAGGAAGAGCAGACTGACATCACTCTGTCAATGTAACACACCCAGGGAAGATCAGACTGACCTCACTCTGTCAATGTAACACACCCAGGGAAGAGCAGACTGACCTCACACTGTCAATGTAACACACCGAGGGAAGAGCAGACTGCCTCTACTCTGTCAATGTAACACACCCAGGGAAGAGCAGACTGACCCCACTCTGTCATTTTAACCCACCCAGGGAAGAGCAGACTGACCCCACTCTGTCAATATAACACACCCAGGCAAGAGCAGACTGACCCCACCCTGTCAATGTAACCCACTCAGGGAAGAGCAGACTGACCCCACTCTGTCAATGTAACACACCCAGTCAAGAACAGACTGACTCCACTCTTGTCAATGTAACACACCCAGGGAAGAACAGACTGACCCGACTCTGTCAATGTGACATACCCAGGGAAGAGCAGACTGACATCACTCTGTCAATGTAAGATACCCAGGGAAGAGCAGACTGAACCCACTCTGTCAATGTAACACACCCAGGGAAGATCAGACTGACCCCACTCTGTCAATGTAACACAACCAGGGAAGAGCAGACTGACCTCACTCTGTCAATGTAACAGACACAGGGAAGAACAGACTGACCTCACACTGTCCATGTAACACACCGAGAGAAGAGCAGACTGCCTCTACTCTCTCAATGTAACACACCCAGAGAAGAGCAGACTGACCCCACTCTGTCATTGTAACCCACCCAGGGAAGAGCAGACTGACCCCACTCTGTCAATGTAACACACCCAGGCAAGAGCAGACTGACCCCACTCTGTCAATGTAACCCACTCAGGGAAGAGCAGACTGACCCCACTCTGTCAATGTAACACACCCAGTCAACAACAGACTGACTTCACTCTTGTCAATGTAACACACTCAAGGAAGAGCAGACTGACCCCACTCTGTCAATGTAAGATACCCAGGGAAGAACAGACTGACCCGACTCTGTCAATGTGACATACCCACGGAAGAGCGGACTGACCCCACTCTGTCAATGTAACACACCCAGGGAAGAGCTGACTGACCCCACTCTGTCAATGTAACAGACACAGGGAAGAACAGACTGACCTCACTTGTCAATGTAACACGCCGAGGGAAATGCAGACTGACCCCACTCTGTCAATTTATCCCACCCAGGGAAGAGCAGACTGACCACATTCTGTCAATGTAACACACCCAGGCAAGAGCAGACTGACCCCACTCTGACAATGTAACACACCCAGGGAAGAGCAGACTGACCCCACTCTGTCAATTTATACCACCCAGGGAAGAGCAGACTGACCCCACTCTGTCAATGTAACACACCCATGGAAGAGCAGACTGACCCCACTCTGTCAATGGAACAGACACAGGGAAGAGCAGACTGACCCCACTCTGTCAATGTAACACACCCTGGCAAGAGCAGACTGTCCCCAATCTCTCAAGGTAAAATACACAAGGAACTGCAGACTGACCCCACTCTGTCAATTTAATACACCCAGGCAAGATTAGACTGACACCATCCTGTCAATGTAACACACCCATGGAAGAGCAGACTGACCCCATTCTGTCAATATAACAGACCCAGGTAAGAGCAGACTGACACCAATCTGTCAATGTAATCCACCCAAGAAGATCAAACTGACCCCACTCTGTCAATGAAACACACCCAGGGAAGAGCAGACTGACATCAATCTGTCAATGTAACACTCCCAGGGAAGAGCAGACTGAACTTACACTGTGAATGTAACACACCCAGGGAAGATCAGACTGACCCCACTCTGTCAATGTATCCCACCCAGTGAAGAGCTGACTGACCCCACTCTGTCAATGTATCCCACCCAGTGAAGTGCAGACTGACCCCACTCTGTCAATGTAACACTCCCACAGAAGAGCAGACTGAACTTACACTGTGAATGTAACACTCCCAGGGAAGAGCAGACTGACCCCACTCTGTCAATGTAACACTCCCAGGGAAGAGCAGACTGACCAAACTCTGTCAGTGTATCCCACCCAGTGAAGTGCAGACTGACCCCACTCTGTCAATGTAACACTCCCACAGAAGAGCAGACTGACCCCACTCTGTCAATGTAACACACCCAGTGAAGAGCAGACTGACCCCACTCTGTCAATGTAACACACCCAGGGAAGAGCAGACTGACACAACTCTGTCAATGTAACATACCCAGGGAAGAGCAGACTGACCTCACTCTGTCAATGTAACCCACCCAGGGAAGATCAGACTGACACCACTCTGTCAATTTAAAACACCCAGGGAAGAGCAGACTGAACCCACATTGTCAATGTAACACACCCAGTGAACAGCAGACTGACACAACTCTGTCAATTTAACACACTCAAAGAAGAGCAGACTGACCCCACTCTGTCAATGTAAGATACCCAAGGAAGAGCAGACTGACATCACTCTGTCAATGTAACACACCCAGGGAAGATCAGACTGACCTCACTCTGTCAATGTAACACCCCCAGGGAAGATCAGACTGACCTCACACTGTCAATGTAACACATCGAGGGAAGAGCAGACTGACCTCACACTGTCAATGTAACACATCGAGGGAAGAGCAGACTGCCTCTACTCTGTCAATGTAACACACCCAGGGAAGAGCAGACTGACCCCACTCTGTCATTTTAACCCACCCAGGGAAGAGCAGACTGACCCCACTCTGTCAATGTAACACACCCAGGCAAGAGCAGACTGACCCCACCCTGTCAATGTAACACACCCAGGCAAGAGCAGACTGACCCCACTCTGTCAATGTAACACACCCAAGAAGAGCAGACTGACCCCACTCTGTCAATGTAACACACCCAGGGAAGAGCAGACTGACCCTACTCTGTCAATGTAACACACCCAGGAAAGAGCAGACTGACCCCTCTCTGTCAATGTAACACTCCCACAGAAGAGCAGACTGAACTTACACTGTGAATGTAACACTCCCAGGGAAGAGCAGACTGAACTTACACTGTGAATGTAACACTCCCAGGGAAGAGCAGACTGACCCCACTCTGTCAATGTAACACTCCCAGGGAAGAGCAGACTGACCCCACTCTGTCAATGTAACACATCCAGGGAAGAGCAGACTGACCCTACTCTGTCAATGTAACACACCCAGGAAAGAGCAGACTGACCCCTCTCTGTCAATGTAACACTCCAACAGAAGAGCAGACTGAACTTACACTGTGAATGTAACACTCCCAGGGAAGAGCAGACTGACCCCACTCTGTCAATGTAACACACCGAGGGAAGAGCAGACTGACCCCACTCTGTCAGTGTATCCCACCCAGTAAAGAGCTGACTGACCCCACTCTGTCAATGTAACCCACCCAGTGAAGAGCAGACTGACCCCACTCTGTCAATGTAACACACCGAGTGAAGAGTAGACTGACAACACTCTGTCAATGTAACACACCCAGGGAAGAGCAGACTGACACCACTCTGTCAATGTAACATACCCAGGGAAGAGCAGACTGACCTCACTCGGTCAATGTAACACACCCAGGGAAGAACAGACTGACCCCACTCTGTCAATTTAAAACACCCAGGGAAGAGCAGACTGACCCCACTCTGTCAATGTATCCCACCCAGTGAAGAGCTGACTGACCCCACTCTGTCAATGTATCCCACCCAGTGAAGTGCAGACTGACCCCTCTCTGTCAATGTAACACTCCCACAGAAGAGCAGACTGAACTTACACTGTGAATGTAACACTCCCAGGGAAGAGCAGACTGACCCCACTCTGTCAATGTAACACAACCAGGGAAGAGCAGACTGACCCTACTCTGTCAATGTAACACACCCAGGAAAGAGCAGACTGACCCCACTCTATCAATGGAACCCAGCCAGGGAAGAGCAGACTGACCTCACTCTGTCAATGTAACACAACCAGGGAAGAGCAGACTGACTCTACTCTGTCAATGTAACACACCCAGGAAAGAGCAGACTGACCCCACTCTATCAATGGAACCCAGCCAGGGAAGAGCAGACTGACCTCACTCTGTCAATGTAACACACCCAAGATCAAACTGACCCCACTCTGTCAATGTAACACACCCAGGGAAGAGCAGTCTGACCTCAATCTGTCAATGTAACACTCCCAGGGAAGAGCAGACTGAACTTACACTGTGAATGTAACACACCCAGGGAAGAGCAGACTGACCCCACTCTGTCAATGTATCCCACCCAGTGAAGAGCTGACTGACCCCACTCTGTCAATGTATCCCACCCAGTGAAGTGCAGACTGACCCCTCTCTGTCAATGTAACACTCCCACAGAAGAGCAGACTGAACTTACACTGTGAATGTAACACTCCCAGGGAAGAGCAGACTGACCCCACTCTGTCAATGTAACAGACACATGGAAGAGCAGACTGACCCCACTCTGTCAGTGTATCCCACCCAGTAAAGAGCTGACTGACCCCACTCTGTCAATGTAACCCACCGAGTGAAGAGTAGACTGACAAAACACTGTCAATGTAACACACCCAGGGAAGAGCAGACTGACACCACTCTGTCAATGTAACAGACACATGGAAGAGCAGACTGACCCCACTCTGTCAATGTGACACACCAAGGGAAGAGCAGACTGACCCCACTCTGTCAATGTAACACACCCAGTGAAGAGCAGACTGACCCCACTTTGTCAATGTAACACACCGAGTGAAGAGCAGACTGACCCCACTCTGTCAATGTAACAGACACAGGGAAGAGCAGACTGACCCCACTCTGTCAATGTAACACACCCAGGCAAGAGCAGACTGACCCCACTCTGTCATTTTAACCCACCCAGGGAAGAGCAGACTGACCCTACTCTGTCAATTTAACACACCCAGGCAAGAGCAGGCTGACCCCACCCTGTCAATGTAACACACCCAGTGAACAGCAGACTGACACAACTCTGTCAATTTAACACACTCAAAGAAGAGCAGACTGACCCCACTCTGTCAATGTAACACCCCGAGGGAAGAGCAGACTGCCTCTACTCTGTCAATGTAACACACCCAGGGAAGGGCAGACTGACCCCACTCTGTCATTTTAACCCACCCAGGCAAGAGCAGACTGACCCCACTCTGTCAATGTAACACACCCAAGAAGAGCAGACTGACCCCACTCTGTCAATGTAACACACCCAGGCAAGAGCAGACTGACCCCACTCTGTCAATGTAACACACCCAGGGAAGAGCAGACTGACCCTACTCTGTCAATGTAACACACCCAGGAAAGAGCAGACTGACCCCTCTCTGTCAATGTAACACTCCCACAGAAGAGCAGACTGAACTTACACTGTGAATGTAACACTCCCAGGGAAGAGCAGACTGACCCCACTCTGTCAATGTAACACTCCCAGGGAAGAGCAGACTGACCCCACTCTGTCAGTGTATCCCACCCAGTAAAGAGCTGACTGACCCCACTCTGTCAATGTAACCTACCCAGTGAAGAGCAGACGGACCCCACTCTGTCAATGTAACACACCGAATGAAGAGTAGACTGACAACACTCTGTCAATGTAACACACCCAGGGAAGAGCAGACTGACCTCACTCGGTCAATGTAACACACCCAGGGAAGAACAGACTGACCCCACTCTGTCAATTTAAAACACCCAGGGAAGAGCAGACTGACCCCACTCTGTCAATGTATCCCACCCAGTGAAGAGCTGACTGACCCCACTCTGTCAATGTATCCCACCCAGTGAAGTGCAGACTGACCCCTCTCTGTCAATGTAACACTCCCACAGAAGAGCAGACTGAACTTACACTGTGAATGTAACACTCCCAGGGAAGAGCAGACTGACCCCACTCTGTCAATGTAACACAACCAGGGAAGAGCAGACTGACCCTACTCTGTCAATGTAACACACCCAGGAAAGAGCAGACTGACCCCACTCTATCAATGGAACCCAGCCAGGGAAGAGCAGACTGACCTCACTCTGTCAATGTAACCCACCCAGGGAAGATCAGGCTGACACAACTCTGTCAATTTAAAACACCCAGGGAAGAGCAGACTGAACCCACATTGTCAATGTAACACACCCAGTGAACAGCAGACTGACACAACTCTGTCAATTTAACACACTCAAAGAAGAGCAGACTGACCCCACTCTGTCAATGTAAGACACCCAAGGAAGAGCAGACTGACATCACTCTGTCAATGTAACACACCCAGGGAAGATCAGACTGACCTCACTCTGTCAATGTAACACACCCAGGGAAGAGCAGACTGACCTCACACTGTCAATGTAACACACCGAGGGAAGAGCAGACTGCCTCTACTCTGTCAATGTAACACACCCAGGGAAGAGCAGACTGACCCCACTCTGTCATTTTAACCCACCCAGGGAAGAGCAGACTGACCCCACTCTGTCAATATAACACACCCAGGCAAGAGCAGACTGACCCCACCCTGTCAATGTAACCCACTCAGGGAAGAGCAGACTGACCCCACTCTGTCAATGTAACACACCCAGTCAAGAACAGACTGACTCCACTCTTGTCAATGTAACACACCCAGGGAAGAACAGACTGACCCGACTCTGTCAATGTGACATACCCAGGGAAGAGCAGACTGACATCACTCTGTCAATGTAAGATACCCAGGGAAGAGCAGACTGAACCCACTCTGTCAATGTAACACACCCAGGGAAGATCAGACTGACCCCACTCTGTCAATGTAACACAACCAGGGAAGAGCAGACTGACCTCACTCTGTCAATGTAACAGACACAGGGAAGAACAGACTGACCTCACACTGTCCATGTAACACACCGAGAGAAGAGCAGACTGCCTCTACTCTCTCAATGTAACACACCCAGAGAAGAGCAGACTGACCCCACTCTGTCATTGTAACCCACCCAGGGAAGAGCAGACTGACCCCACTCTGTCAATGTAACACACCCAGGCAAGAGCAGACTGACCCCACTCTGTCAATGTAACCCACTCAGGGAAGAGCAGACTGACCCCACTCTGTCAATGTAACACACCCAGTCAACAACAGACTGACTTCACTCTTGTCAATGTAACACACTCAAGGAAGAGCAGACTGACCCCACTCTGTCAATGTAAGATACCCAGGGAAGAACAGACTGACCCGACTCTGTCAATGTGACATACCCACGGAAGAGCGGACTGACCCCACTCTGTCAATGTAACACACCCAGGGAAGAGCTGACTGACCCCACTCTGTCAATGTAACAGACACAGGGAAGAACAGACTGACCTCACTTGTCAATGTAACACGCCGAGGGAAATGCAGACTGACCCCACTCTGTCAATTTATCCCACCCAGGGAAGAGCAGACTGACCACATTCTGTCAATGTAACACACCCAGGCAAGAGCAGACTGACCCCACTCTGACAATGTAACACACCCAGGGAAGAGCAGACTGACCCCACTCTGTCAATTTATACCACCCAGGGAAGAGCAGACTGACCCCACTCTGTCAATGTAACACACCCATGGAAGAGCAGACTGACCCCACTCTGTCAATGGAACAGACACAGGGAAGAGCAGACTGACCCCACTCTGTCAATGTAACACACCCTGGCAAGAGCAGACTGTCCCCAATCTCTCAAGGTAAAATACACAAGGAACTGCAGACTGACCCCACTCTGTCAATTTAATACACCCAGGCAAGATTAGACTGACACCATCCTGTCAATGTAACACACCCATGGAAGAGCAGACTGACCCCATTCTGTCAATATAACAGACCCAGGTAAGAGCAGACTGACACCAATCTGTCAATGTAATCCACCCAAGAAGATCAAACTGACCCCACTCTGTCAATGAAACACACCCAGGGAAGAGCAGACTGACATCAATCTGTCAATGTAACACTCCCAGGGAAGAGCAGACTGAACTTACACTGTGAATGTAACACACCCAGGGAAGATCAGACTGACCCCACTCTGTCAATGTATCCCACCCAGTGAAGAGCTGACTGACCCCACTCTGTCAATGTATCCCACCCAGTGAAGTGCAGACTGACCCCACTCTGTCAATGTAACACTCCCACAGAAGAGCAGACTGAACTTACACTGTGAATGTAACACTCCCAGGGAAGAGCAGACTGACCCCACTCTGTCAATGTAACACTCCCAGGGAAGAGCAGACTGACCAAACTCTGTCAGTGTATCCCACCCAGTGAAGTGCAGACTGACCCCACTCTGTCAATGTAACACTCCCACAGAAGAGCAGACTGACCCCACTCTGTCAATGTAACACACCCAGTGAAGAGCAGACTGACACCACTCTGTCAATGTAACACACCCAGGGAAGAGCAGACTGACACAACTCTGTCAATGTAACATACCCAGGGAAGAGCAGACTGACCTCACTCTGTCAATGTAACCCACCCAGGGAAGATCAGACTGACACCACTCTGTCAATTTAAAACACCCAGGGAAGAGCAGACTGAACCCACATTGTCAATGTAACACACCCAGTGAACAGCAGACTGACACAACTCTGTCAATTTAACACACTCAAAGAAGAGCAGACTGACCCCACTCTGTCAATGTAAGATACCCAAGGAAGAGCAGACTGACATCACTCTGTCAATGTAACACACCCAGGGAAGATCAGACTGACCTCACTCTGTCAATGTAACACCCCCAGGGAAGATCAGACTGACCTCACACTGTCAATGTAACACATCGAGGGAAGAGCAGACTGACCTCACACTGTCAATGTAACACATCGAGGGAAGAGCAGACTGCCTCTACTCTGTCAATGTAACACACCCAGGGAAGAGCAGACTGACCCCACTCTGTCATTTTAACCCACCCAGGGAAGAGCAGACTGACCCCACTCTGTCAATGTAACACACCCAGGCAAGAGCAGACTGACCCCACCCTGTCAATGTAACACACCCAGGCAAGAGCAGACTGACCCCACTCTGTCAATGTAACACACCCAAGAAGAGCAGACTGACCCCACTCTGTCAATGTAACACACCCAGGGAAGAGCAGACTGACCCTACTCTGTCAATGTAACACACCCAGGAAAGAGCAGACTGACCCCTCTCTGTCAATGTAACACTCCCACAGAAGAGCAGACTGAACTTACACTGTGAATGTAACACTCCCAGGGAAGAGCAGACTGAACTTACACTGTGAATGTAACACTCCCAGGGAAGAGCAGACTGACCCCACTCTGTCAATGTAACACTCCCAGGGAAGAGCAGACTGACCCCACTCTGTCAATGTAACACATCCAGGGAAGAGCAGACTGACCCTACTCTGTCAATGTAACACACCCAGGAAAGAGCAGACTGACCCCTCTCTGTCAATGTAACACTCCAACAGAAGAGCAGACTGAACTTACACTGTGAATGTAACACTCCCAGGGAAGAGCAGACTGACCCCACTCTGTCAATGTAACACACCGAGGGAAGAGCAGACTGACCCCACTCTGTCAGTGTATCCCACCCAGTAAAGAGCTGACTGACCCCACTCTGTCAATGTAACCCACCCAGTGAAGAGCAGACTGACCCCACTCTGTCAATGTAACACACCGAGTGAAGAGTAGACTGACAACACTCTGTCAATGTAACACACCCAGGGAAGAGCAGACTGACACCACTCTGTCAATGTAACATACCCAGGGAAGAGCAGACTGACCTCACTCGGTCAATGTAACACACCCAGGGAAGAACAGACTGACCCCACTCTGTCAATTTAAAACACCCAGGGAAGAGCAGACTGACCCCACTCTGTCAATGTATCCCACCCAGTGAAGAGCTGACTGACCCCACTCTGTCAATGTATCCCACCCAGTGAAGTGCAGACTGACCCCTCTCTGTCAATGTAACACTCCCACAGAAGAGCAGACTGAACTTACACTGTGAATGTAACACTCCCAGGGAAGAGCAGACTGACCCCACTCTGTCAATGTAACACAACCAGGGAAGAGCAGACTGACCCTACTCTGTCAATGTAACACACCCAGGAAAGAGCAGACTGACCCCACTCTATCAATGGAACCCAGCCAGGGAAGAGCAGACTGACCTCACTCTGTCAATGTAACACAACCAGGGAAGAGCAGACTGACTCTACTCTGTCAATGTAACACACCCAGGAAAGAGCAGACTGACCCCACTCTATCAATGGAACCCAGCCAGGGAAGAGCAGACTGACCTCACTCTGTCAATGTAACACACCCAAGATCAAACTGACCCCACTCTGTCAATGTAACACACCCAGGGAAGAGCAGTCTGACCTCAATCTGTCAATGTAACACTCCCAGGGAAGAGCAGACTGAACTTACACTGTGAATGTAACACACCCAGGGAAGAGCAGACTGACCCCACTCTGTCAATGTATCCCACCCAGTGAAGAGCTGACTGACCCCACTCTGTCAATGTATCCCACCCAGTGAAGTGCAGACTGACCCCTCTCTGTCAATGTAACACTCCCACAGAAGAGCAGACTGAACTTACACTGTGAATGTAACACTCCCAGGGAAGAGCAGACTGACCCCACTCTGTCAATGTAACAGACACATGGAAGAGCAGACTGACCCCACTCTGTCAGTGTATCCCACCCAGTAAAGAGCTGACTGACCCCACTCTGTCAATGTAACCCACCGAGTGAAGAGTAGACTGACAAAACACTGTCAATGTAACACACCCAGGGAAGAGCAGACTGACACCACTCTGTCAATGTAACAGACACATGGAAGAGCAGACTGACCCCACTCTGTCAATGTGACACACCAAGGGAAGAGCAGACTGACCCCACTCTGTCAATGTAACACACCCAGTGAAGAGCAGACTGACCCCACTTTGTCAATGTAACACACCGAGTGAAGAGCAGACTGACCCCACTCTGTCAATGTAACAGACACAGGGAAGAGCAGACTGACCCCACTCTGTCAATGTAACACACCCAGGCAAGAGCAGACTGACCCCACTCTGTCATTTTAACCCACCCAGGGAAGAGCAGACTGACCCTACTCTGTCAATTTAACACACCCAGGCAAGAGCAGGCTGACCCCACCCTGTCAATGTAACACACCCAGTGAACAGCAGACTGACACAACTCTGTCAATTTAACACACTCAAAGAAGAGCAGACTGACCCCACTCTGTCAATGTAACACCCCGAGGGAAGAGCAGACTGCCTCTACTCTGTCAATGTAACACACCCAGGGAAGGGCAGACTGACCCCACTCTGTCATTTTAACCCACCCAGGCAAGAGCAGACTGACCCCACTCTGTCAATGTAACACACCCAAGAAGAGCAGACTGACCCCACTCTGTCAATGTAACACACCCAGGCAAGAGCAGACTGACCCCACTCTGTCAATGTAACACACCCAGGGAAGAGCAGACTGACCCTACTCTGTCAATGTAACACACCCAGGAAAGAGCAGACTGACCCCTCTCTGTCAATGTAACACTCCCACAGAAGAGCAGACTGAACTTACACTGTGAATGTAACACTCCCAGGGAAGAGCAGACTGACCCCACTCTGTCAATGTAACACTCCCAGGGAAGAGCAGACTGACCCCACTCTGTCAGTGTATCCCACCCAGTAAAGAGCTGACTGACCCCACTCTGTCAATGTAACCTACCCAGTGAAGAGCAGACGGACCCCACTCTGTCAATGTAACACACCGAATGAAGAGTAGACTGACAACACTCTGTCAATGTAACACACCCAGGGAAGAGCAGACTGACACCACTCTGTCAATGTAACATACCCAGGGAAGAGCAGACTGACCTCACTCGGTCAATGTAACACACCCAGGGAAGAACAGACTGACCCCACTCTGTCAATTTAAAACACCCAGGGAAGAGCAGACTGACCCCACTTTGTCAATGTAACACAACGAGTGAAGAGCAGACTGACCCCACTCTGTCAATGTAACACACCCAGTGAAGAGCAGACTGACCCCACTTTGTCAATGTGACACACCAAGGGAAGAGCAGACTGAACCCACTCTGTCAATGTGACACACCAAGGGAAGAGCAGACTGACCCCACTCTGTCAATGTAACACACCCAGTGAAGAGCAGACTGACCCCACTTTGTCAATGTAACACACCGAGTGAAGAGCAGACTGACCCCACTCTGTCAATGTAACAGACACAGGGAAGAGCAGACTGACCCCACTCTGTCAATGTAACACACCCAGGCAAGAGCAGACTGACCCCACTCTGTCAATGTAACACACCCAGGGAAGAGCAGACAGACCCTACTCTGTCAATGTAACACACCCAGGGAAGAGCAGACTGACCCCACTCTGTCAATGTAACAGAAACAGGGAAGAGCAGACTGACCCCACTCTGTCAATGTAACACACCCAGGCAAGAGCAGAGTGACCCCACTCTGTCAATGTAACACACCCAGGCAAGAGCAGACTGACCCCACTCTGACAATGTAACACACCCAGGAAAGAGCAGACCGACCCCACTCCGTCAATGGAAACCAACCAGGGAAGAGCAGACTGACGCCACTCTGTCACTGTAACACACCCAGGGAAGATCAGACTGAAACCACTCTGTCAATGTAACACACCCAGGGAATAGCATACTGACCCCACTCTGTCAATGTAACACACAAAGGGAAGTGCAGACTGACCCCACTCTGTCAACGTAACACTTCCAGGGAAGAGCAGTCTGACCCCACTCTCAATGTTACACACCCAGCGAAGAACAGACAGACCCCACCCTGTCAATGTATCACATCCAGGGAAGTGCACACTGACCCGACTCTGTCAATGTAACACACCCAGGGAAGTGCAGACTGACCCCACTCTATCAATGCAACACACCCAGGGTAGTGCAAACTGACCCCACTCTGTCAATGTAACACACCAAAGGAAGAGCAGTCTGACCCCACTCTGTCACTGTATCCCACCCAGTGTAGAGCAGGCTAACCGCACTCTGTTAATGTAAACCACTCAGGGAAGAGCAGACTGACCTCATTCTGTCAATGTAACAGAAACAGGGAAGAGCAGACTGACCCCACTCTGTCAATGTAACAGAATCAGGGAAGAGCAGACTGACCACACTCTGTCAATGTAACACACCGAGGCAAGAGCAGACTGACCCCACTCTGTCAATGTAACCCAGCCAGGGAAGAGCAGACTGACCTCACTCTGTCAATGTAACACACCCAAGATCAAACTGAACCCACTCTGTCAATGTAACACACCCAGGGAAGAGCAGACTGACCTCAATCTGTCAATGTAACACTCCCAGGGAAGAGCAGACTGAACTTACACTGTGAATGTAACACACCCAGGGAAGAGCAGACTGACCCCACTCTGTCAATGTATCCCACCCAGTGAAGAGCTGACTGACCCCACTCTGTCAATGTATCCCACCCAGTGAAGTGCAGACTGACCCCTCTCTGTCAATGTAACACTCCCACAGAAGAGCAGACTGAACTTACACTGTGAATGTAACACTCCCAGGAAAGAGCAGACTGACCCCACTCTGTCAATGTAACAGACACATGGAAGAGCAGACTGACCCCACTCTGTCAGTGTATCCCACCCAGTAAAGAGCTGACTGACCCCACTCTGTCAATGTAACACACCGAGTGAAGAGTAGACTGACAACACACTGTCAATGTAACACACCCAGGGAAGAGCAGACTGACCCCACTCTGTCAATGTAACACACCCAGGGAAGAGCAGACTGACCCTACTCTGTCAATGTAACACACCCAGGCAAGAGCAGACTGACCCCACTCTGTCAATGTAACAGAAACAGGGAAGAGCAGACTGACCCCACTCTGTCAATTTAACACACCCAGGCAAGAGCAGACTGACCCCACTCTGTCAATGTAACACACCCAGGGAAGAGCAGACTGACCCTACTCTGTCAATGTAACACACCCAGGAAAGAGCAGACTGACCCCACTCTTATCAATGTAACCCAGCCAGGGAAGAGCAGACTGACCACACTCTGTCAATGTAACACACCCAGGCAAGAGCAGACTGACCCCACTCTGTCAATGTAACACACCCAGGCAAGAGCAGACTGACCCCACTCTGTCAATGTAACAGACACAGGGAAGAGCAGACTGACCCCACTCTGTCAATTTATAACACCCAGGGAAGAGCAGACTGACCCCACTCTGTCAATGTAACACACCCAGTGAAGAGCAGACTGACCCCACTTTGTCAATGTAACACACCGAGTGAAGAGCAGACTGACCCCACTCTGTCAATGTAACAGACACAGGGAAGAGCAGACTGACCCCACTCTGTCAATGTAACACACCCAGGCAAGAGCAGACTGACCCCACTCTGTCAATGTAACACACCCAGGGAAGAGCAGACTGACCCTACTCTGTCAATGTAACCCAGCCAGGGAAGAGCAGACTAACCCCACTCTGTCAATGTAACACACCCAGGCAAGAGCAGACTGACCCCACTCTGTCAATGTAACACACCCAGGGAAGAGCAGACTGACCCTACTCTGTCAATGTAACACACCCAGGCAAGAGCAGACTGTCCCCACTCTGTCAATGTAACACACCCAGGCAAGAGCAGACTGACCCCACTCTGTCAACGTAACACTTCCAGGGAAGAGCAAGCTGACCCCACTCTCAATGTTACACACCCAGCGAAGAACAGACAGACCCCACTCTGTCAATGTAACACACCCAGGCAAGAGCAGACTGACCCTACTCTGTCAATGTAACACACCCAGGAAAGAGCAGACTGACCCCACTCTTATCAATGTAACCCAGCCAGGGAAGAGCAGACTGACCACACTCTGTCAATGTAACACACCCAGGCAAGAGCAGACTGACCCCACTCTGTCAATGTAACACACACAGGGAAGAGCAGACTGACCCCACTCTGTCAATGTAACACACCCAGGCAAGAGCTGACTGACCCCACTCTGTCAATGTAACAGACACAGGGAAGAGCAGACTAACCCCACTCTGTCAATTTATAACACCCAGGGAAGAGCAGACTGACCCCACTCTGTCAATGTAACACACCCAGTGAAGAGCAGACTGACCCCACTTTGTCAATGTAACACACCGAGTGAAGAGCAGACTGACCCCACTCTGTCAATGTAACAGACACAGGGAAGAGCAGACTGACCCCACTCTGTCAATGTAACACACCCAGGCACGAGCAGACTGACCCCACTCTGTCAATGTAACACACCCAGGGAAGAGCAGACTGACCCTACTCTGTCAATGTAACACACCCAGGGAAGAGCAGACTTACCCCACTCTGTCAATGTAACCCAGCCAGGGAAGAGCAGACTGACCCCACTCTGTCAATGTAACACACCCAGGAAAGAGCAGACTGACCCCACTCTGTCAATGTAACACACCCAGGGAAGAGCAGACTGACCCCACTCTGTCAATGTAACACACCCAGGCAAGAGCAGACTGACCCCACTCTATCAACGTAACACACCCAGGGAAGAGCAGACTTACCCCACTCTGTCAATGTAACCCAGCCAGGGAAGAGCAGACTGACCCCACCCTGTCAATATAACACATCCAGTGAAGTGCAGACTGACCCGACTCTGTCAATGTAACACACCCAGGCAAGAGCAGACTGTCCCCACTCTGTCAATGTAACACACCCAGGCAAGAGCAGACTGACCCCACTCTGTCAACGTAACACTTCCAGGGAAGAGCAGTCTGACCCCACTCTCAATGTTACACACCCAGCGAAGAACAGACAGACCCCACTCTGTCAATGTAACACACCCAGGCAAGAGCAGACTGACCCCACTCTGTCAATGTAACACACCCAGGCAAGAGCAGACTGACCCCACTCTGTCAATGTAACAGACACAGGGAAGAGCAGACTGACCCCACTCTGTCAATTTATAACACCCAGGGAAGAGCAGACTGACCCCACTCTGTCAATGTAACACACCCGGGGAAGAGCTGACTGACCCCACTCTGTCAATGTAACACACCCGGGGAAGAGCAGACTGCCCCTACTCTGTCAATGTAATAAACCCATGCAAGAGCAGACTGACCCACTCTGTCAATGTAACACACCTAGGGAAGAGCATACTGACCCCACTCTGTCAATGTAACACACCCAGGCAAGAGCTGACTGACGCGTATTCTGCAAAATAACTCATACATTCAAACACAGAAAACAACCACTCTGTCAATTTAATACACACAGGCAACTGCAGACTGACCCACTCTGTCAATGTAACACACCGAGGAAAGTGCAGACTGACCCCACTCTGTCAATGTAACATTCCCAGGGAAGAGCAGACTGACCCCACTCTGTCAATGTAACATTCCCAGGGAAGAGCAGACTGACCCCACTCTGTCAATGTAACACACCCAGGGAAGAGCAGACTGACCCCAATCTGTCAATGTAATACACGCAGGAAGATCAAACTGACCCCACTCTGTCAATGTAACACACCGAGGGAAGAGCAGACTGACCTCACTCTGTCAATGTAACACTCCCAGGGAAGAGCAGACTGAACTTACACTGTTAATGTAACACACCCAGGGAAGAGCAGACTGAACCCACTCTGTCAATGTAACACTCCCATGGAAGAGCAGACTGAACCCACTCTGTCAATGTAACACTCCCAGGGAAGAGCAGACTGAACTTACACTGTTAATGTAACACATCCAGGGAAGAGCAGACTGAATCCACTCTGTCAATGTAACACTCCCATGGAAGAGCAGACTGACCCCACTCTGTCAATGTAACACACCCAGGCAAGAGCTGATTGACGCGTATTCTGCAAAATAACTCATACATTCAAACACAGAGAGCCACCACTCTGTCAATTTAATACACACAGGCAATTGCAGACTGACCCACTCTGTCAATGTAACACACCGAGGAAAGTGCAGACTGACCCCACTCTGTCAATGTAACATTCCCAGGGAAGAGCAGACTGACCCCACTCTGTCAATGTAACACACCCAGGGAAGAGCTGACTGACCCCAATCTGTCAATGTAATACACGCAGGAAGATCAAACTGACCCCACTCTGTCAATGTAACACACCCAGGGAAGAGCAGACTGACCCCACTCTGTCAATGTAACACTCCCACAGAAGAGCAGACTGAACTTACACTGTTAATGTAACACACCCAGGGAAGAGCAGACTGAACCCACTCTGTCAATGTAACACTCCCATGGAAGAGCAGACTGACCCCACTCTGTCAATGTAACCCAACCAGTGAAGAGCAGACTGACCCCACTCTGTCAATGTAACCCACCCAGGGAAGAGCAGACTGACCCCACTCTGTCAATGTCACCCACCCAGGGAAGAGCAGACTGACCCCACTCTGTCAATGTAACATTCCCAGGGAAGAGCAGACTGACCCCACTCTGTCAATGTAACATTCCCAGGGAAGAGCAGACTGACCCCACTCTGTCAATGTAACACACCCAGGGAAGAGCAGACTGACCCCAATCTGTCAATGTAATACACGCAGGAAGATCAAACTGACCCCACTCTGTCAATGTAACACACCGAGGGAAGAGCAGACTGACCTCACTCTGTCAATGTAACACTCCCAGGGAAGAGCAGACTGAACTTACACTGTTAATGTAACACACCCAGGGAAGAGCAGACTGAACCCACTCTGTCAATGTAACACTCCCATGGAAGAGCAGACTGAACCCACTCTGTCAATGTAACACTCCCAGGGAAGAGCAGACTGAACTTACACTGTTAATGTAACACACCCAGGGAAGAGCAGACTGACCCCACTCTGTCAATGTATCCCACCCAGTGAAGAGCTGACTGACCCCACTCTGTCAATGTATCCCACCCAGTGAAGTGCAGACTGACCCCTCTCTGTCAATGTAACACTCCCACAGAAGAGCAGACTGAACTTACACTGTGAATGTAACACTCCCAGGAAAGAGCAGACTGACCCCACTCTGTCAATGTAACAGACACATGGAAGAGCAGACTGACCCCACTCTGTCAGTGTATCCCACCCAGTAAAGAGCTGACTGACCCCACTCTGTCAATGTAACACACCGAGTGAAGAGTAGACTGACAACACACTGTCAATGTAACACACCCAGGGAAGAGCAGACTGACCCCACTCTGTCAATGTAACACACCCAGGGAAGAGCAGACTGACCCTACTCTGTCAATGTAACACACCCAGGCAAGAGCAGACTGACCCCACTCTGTCAATGTAACAGAAACAGGGAAGAGCAGACTGACCCCACTCTGTCAATTTAACACACCCAGGCAAGAGCAGACTGACCCCACTCTGTCAATGTAACACACCCAGGGAAGAGCAGACTGACCCTACTCTGTCAATGTAACACACCCAGGAAAGAGCAGACTGACCCCACTCTTATCAATGTAACCCAGCCAGGGAAGAGCAGACTGACCACACTCTGTCAATGTAACACACCCAGGCAAGAGCAGACTGACCCCACTCTGTCAATGTAACACACCCAGGCAAGAGCAGACTGACCCCACTCTGTCAATGTAACAGACACAGGGAAGAGCAGACTGACCCCACTCTGTCAATTTATAACACCCAGGGAAGAGCAGACTGACCCCACTCTGTCAATGTAACACACCCAGTGAAGAGCAGACTGACCCCACTTTGTCAATGTAACACACCGAGTGAAGAGCAGACTGACCCCACTCTGTCAATGTAACAGACACAGGGAAGAGCAGACTGACCCCACTCTGTCAATGTAACACACCCAGGCAAGAGCAGACTGACCCCACTCTGTCAATGTAACACACCCAGGGAAGAGCAGACTGACCCTACTCTGTCAATGTAACCCAGCCAGGGAAGAGCAGACTAACCCCACTCTGTCAATGTAACACACCCAGGCAAGAGCAGACTGACCCCACTCTGTCAATGTAACACACCCAGGGAAGAGCAGACTGACCCTACTCTGTCAATGTAACACACCTAGGCAAGAGCAGACTGTCCCCACTCTGTCAATGTAACACACCCAGGCAAGAGCAGACTGACCCCACTCTGTCAACGTAACACTTCCAGGGAAGAGCAAGCTGACCCCACTCTCAATGTTACACACCCAGCGAAGAACAGACAGACCCCACTCTGTCAATGTAACACACCCAGGCAAGAGCAGACTGACCCTACTCTGTCAATGTAACACACCCAGGAAAGAGCAGACTGACCCCACTCTTATCAATGTAACCCAGCCAGGGAAGAGCAGACTGACCACACTCTGTCAATGTAACACACCCAGGCAAGAGCAGACTGACCCCACTCTGTCAATGTAACACACACAGGGAAGAGCAGACTGACCCCACTCTGTCAATGTAACACACCCAGGCAAGAGCTGACTGACCCCACTCTGTCAATGTAACAGACACAGGGAAGAGCAGACTAACCCCACTCTGTCAATTTATAACACCCAGGGAAGAGCAGACTGACCCCACTCTGTCAATGTAACACACCCAGTGAAGAGCAGACTGACCCCACTTTGTCAATGTAACACACCGAGTGAAGAGCAGACTGACCCCACTCTGTCAATGTAACAGACACAGGGAAGAGCAGACTGACCCCACTCTGTCAATGTAACACACCCAGGCACGAGCAGACTGACCCCACTCTGTCAATGTAACACACCCAGGGAAGAGCAGACTGACCCTACTCTGTCAATGTAACACACCCAGGGAAGAGCAGACTTACCCCACTCTGTCAATGTAACCCAGCCAGGGAAGAGCAGACTGACCCCACTCTGTCAATGGAACACACCCAGGAAAGAGCAGACTGACCCCACTCTGTCAATGTAACACACCCAGGGAAGAGCAGACTGACACCACTCTGTCAATGTAACACACCCAGGCAAGAGCAGACTGACCCCACTCTATCAACGTAACACTTCCAGGGAAGAGCAGTCTGACCCCACTCTCAATGTTACACACCCAGCGAAGAACAGACAGACCCCACCCTGTCAATATAACACATCCAGTGAAGTGCAGACTGACCCGACTCTGTCAATGTAACACACCCAGGGAAGTGCAGACTGACCCCACTCTGTCAATGCAACACACCCAGGGGAGTGCAAACTGACCCCACTCTGTCAATGTAACACAACAAATGAAGAGCAGTCTGACCCCACTCTGTCACTGTATCCCACCCAGTGTAGAGCAGGCTAACCGCACTCTGTCAATGTAAACCACTCAGGGAAGAGCAGACTGACCTCATTCTGTCAATGTAACACACCGAGGGAAGAGCAGACTGACCCCACTCTGTCAATGTAACAGAAACAGGGAAGAGCAGACTGACCCCACTCTGTCAATGTAACACACCCAGGCAAGAGCAGACTGACCCCACTCTGTCAATGTAACACACCCAGGGAAGAGCAGACTGACCCTACTCTGTCAATGTAACACACCCAGGAAAGAGCAGACTGACCCCACTCTGTCAATGTAACACACCCAGGGAAGAGCAGACTGACCTCACTCTGTCAATGTAACACACCCAGGCAAGAGCAGACTGACCCCACTCTGTCAATGTAACACACCCAAGAAGATCAAACTGACCCCACTCTGTCAATGTAACACACCCAGGGAAGAGCAGACTGACCTCAATCTGTCAATGTAACACTCCCAGGGAAGAGCAGACTAAACTTACACTGTGAATGTAACACACCCAGGGAAGAGCAGACTGACCCCACTCTGTCAATGTATCCCACCCAGTGAAGAGCTGACTGACCCCACTCTGTCAATGTATGACACCCAGTGAAGTGCAGACTGACCCCACTCTGTCAATGTAACACTCCCACAGAAGAGCAGACTGACCCCACCCTGTCAATGTAACAGACACATGGAAGAGCAGACTGACCCCACTCTGTCAGTGTATCCCACCCAGTAAAGAGCTGACTGACCCCACTCTGTCAATGTAACCCACCCAGTGAAGAGCAGACTGACCCCACTCTGTCAATGTAACACACCGAGTGAAGAGTAGACTGACAACACTCTGTCAATGTAACACACCCAGGGAAGAGCAGACTGACACCACTCTGTCAATGTAACATACCCAGGGAAGAGCAGACTGACCTCACTCGGTCAATGTAACACACCCAGGGAAGAACAGACTGACCCCACTCTGTCAATTTAAAACACCCAGGGAAGAGCAGACTGACCCCACTTTGTCAATGTAACACACCGAGTGAAGAGCAGACTGACCCCACTCTGTCAATGTAACAGACACATGGAAGAGCAGACTGACCCCACTCTGTCAATGTGACACACCAAGGGAAGAGCAGACTGACCCCACTTTGTCAATGTAACACACCGAGTGAAGAGCAGACTGACCCCACTCTGTCAATGTAACAGACACAGGGAAGAGCAGACTGACCCCACTCTGTCAATGTAACACACCCAGGCAAGAGCAGACTGACCCCACTCTGTCAATGTAACACACCCAGGGAAGAGCAGACTGACCCTACTCTGTCAATGTAACACACCCAGGGAAGAGCAGACTGACCCCACTCTGTCAATGTAACACACCCAGGGAAGATCAGACTGAACCCACTCTGTCAATGTAACACTCCCAGGGAAGAGCAGACTGACCCCACTCTGTCAGTGTATCCCACCCAGTGAAGTGCTGACTGACCCCACTCTGTCAATGTAACCCACCCGGTGAAGTGAAGACTGACCCCACTCTGTCAATGTAACCCACCCAGGGAAGAGCAGACTGTCCCCACTCTGTCAATGCAACACACTCCGGGAACAACAGACAGACCCCACTCTATCAATGTGACACACCCAGGGAAGAGCAGACTGTCCCCACCCTGTCAATGTAACACACTCAGGGAACAACAGACAGGTCCCACTCTGTCAATGTAACACACCCATGGAAGAGCAGATTGACCCCACTTTGTCAATGTAACACACCGAGTGAAGACCAGACTGACCCCACTCTGTCAATGTAACACACCCACGGAAGAGCAGACTGACCTCACTCTGTCAATGTACCATACCCAGGGAGGAGCAGACTGACCTCACTCTGTCAATGTAAATCACCCAGGGAAGATCAGACGGACACCAATCTGTCAATTTAACACACCCAGGGAAGAGCAGACTGACCCCACTCTGTCAATGTGACACACCCAGGGTAGAGCAGACTGACCGCACTCTGTCAATGTAACACACTCAGTGAAGAGCAGACTGACCCCTCTTTGTCAATGTAACACAGGCAGTGAAGAGCAGACTGACACCACTCTGTCAATTTAACACAATCAAGGAAGAGCAGACTGACCCCACTCTGTCAATATAAGATACCCAGGGAAGAGCAGACTGACCTCACTCTGTCAATGTAACACTCCCAGGGAAGATCAGACTGACCCCACTCTGTCTATGTGACACACCCAGGGAAGATGAGACTGACCCCACTCTGTCAATGTAACACACCCAGGGAAGATCAGACTGACCCCACTCTGTCAATGTAGCTCACCCAGGGAAGATCAGACTGACCTCACTCTGTCAATGTAACAGACACAGGGAAGAACAGACTGACCTCATTCTGTCAATGTAACAAACCGAGGGAAGAGCAGACTGACCTCACTCTGTCAATGTAACACACCCGGGGAAGAGCTGACTGACCCCACTCTGTCAATGTAACACACCCGGGGAAGAGCAGACTGACCCCACTCTGTCAATGTAATAAACCCAGGCAAGAGCAGACTGACCCACTCTGTCAATGTAACACACCTAGGGAAGAGCATACTGACCCCACTCTGTCAATGTAACACACCCAGGCAAGAGCTGACTGACGCGTATTCTGCAAAATAACTCATACATTCAAACACAGAAAACAACCACTCTGTCAATTTAATACACACAGGCAACTGCAGACTGACCCACTCTGTCAATGTAACACACCGAGGAAAGTGCAGACTGACCCCACTCTGTCAATGTAACATTCCCAGGGAAGAGCAGACTGACCCCACTCTGTCAATGTAACATTCCCAGGGAAGAGCAGACTGACCCCACTCTGTCAATGTAACACACCCAGGGAAGAGCAGACTGACCCCAATCTGTCAATGTAATACACGCAGGAAGATCAAACTGACCCCACTCTGTCAATGTAACACACCGAGGGAAGAGCAGACTGACCTCACTCTGTCAATGTAACACTCCCAGGGAAGAGCAGACTGAACTTACACTGTTAATGTAACACACCCAGGGAAGAGCAGACTGAACCCACTCTGTCAATGTAACACTCCCATGGAAGAGCAGACTGAACCCACTCTGTCAATGTAACACTCCCAGGGAAGAGCAGACTGAACTTACACTGTTAATGTAACACATCCAGGGAAGAGCAGACTGAATCCACTCTGTCAATGTAACACTCCCATGGAAGAGCAGACTGAACCCACTCTGTCAATGTAACACACCCATGGAAGAGCAGACTGACCCCACTTTGTCAATGTAACACACCGAGTGAAGACCAGACTGACCCCACTCTGTCAATGTAACACACCCAGGGAAGAGCAGACTGACCTCACTCTGTCAATGTACCATACCCAGGGAAGAGCAGACTGACCTCACTCTGTCAATGTAAATCACCCAGGGAAGATCAGACGGACACCACTCTGTCAATGTAACCCAACCAGTGAAGTGCAGACTGACCCCACACTGTCAATGTATCCCAACCAGTGAAGAGCAGCCTGAACCCACTCTGTCAATGTAACCCACCCAGGGAAGAGCAGACTGACCCCACTCTGTCAATGTAATAAACCCAGGCAAGAGCAGACTGACCCCACTCTGTCAATGTGACACACCCAGGGAAGAGCTGACTGACTCCACTCTGTCAATGTAACACACCGAGTGAAGAGCAGACTGACCCCACTCTGTCAATTTAAAACACCCAGGGAAGAGCAGACTGACCCCACTCTGTCAATGTTACACACCCAGTGAAGAGCAGACAGACCCCACTTTGTCAATGTAACACACCCAGTGAAGAGCAGACTGACACCACTCTGTCAATTTAACACAATCAAGGAAGAGCAGACTGACCCCTCTCTGTCAATGTAAGATACCCAGGGAAGAGCAGACTGACCTCACTCTGTCAATGTAACACACCCAGGGAAGATCAGACTGACCCCACTCGGTCAATGTAACACACCCAGGGAAGATCCGACTGACCCCACTCTGTCAGTGTAACACACCCAGGGAAGAGCAGACTGACCTCACTCTGTCAATGTAACAGACACAGGGAAGAACAGACTGACCTCACTCTGTCAATGTAACACACCCAGGGAAGATCAGACTGACCCCACTCGGTCAATGTAACACACCCAGGGAAGATCAGACTGACCCCACTCTGTCAATGTAACACACCCAGTGAAGAGCAGACTGACACGACTCTGTCAATGTAACACACCCAGGGAAGAGCAGACTGACCCCACTCTGTCAATGTAACATATCCAGTGGAGTGCAGACTGACCTCACTCTGTCAATGTAAGATACCCAGGGAAGAGCAGACTGACATCACTCTGTCAATGGAACAGACCCAGGGAAGAGCAGACTGACCCCACTCTGTCAATGTAACATATCCAGTGGAAAGCAGACTGACCCCACTCTGTCAATGTAACATACCCAGGGGAGAGCTGACTGACCCCAATCTGACAATGTACCATACCCAGGGAAGAGCAGACTGACCTCACTCTGTCAATGTAAATCACCCAGGGAAGATCAGACGGACACCAATCTGTCAATTTAACACACCCAGGGAAGAGCAGACTGACCCCACTCTGTCAATGTGACACACCCAGGGTAGAGCAGACTGACCGCACTCTGTCAATGTAACACACTCAGTGAAGAGCAGACTGACCCCACTTTGTCAATGTAACACAGGCAGTGAAGAGCAGACTGACACCACTCTGTCAATTTAACACAATCAAGGAAGAGCAGACTGACCCCACTCTGTCAATATAAGATACCCAGGGAAGAGCAGACTGACCTCACTCTGTCAATGTAACACTCCCAGGGAAGATCAGACTGACCCCACTCTGTCTATGTGACACACCCAGGGAAGATGAGACTGACCCCACTCTGTCAATGTAACACACCCAGGGAAGATCAGACTGACCCCACTCTGTCAATGTAGCACACCCAGGGAAGAGCAGACTGACCTCACTCTGTCAAAGTAACAGACACAGGGAAGAACAGACTGAAAACATTCTGTCAATGTAACAAACCGAGGGAAGAGCAGACTGACCTCACTCTGTCAATGTAACACACCCGGGGAAGAGCTGACTGACCCCACTCTGTCAAAGTAACACACCCGGGGAAGAGCAGACTGACCCCACTCTGTCAATGTAATAAACCCAGGCAAGAGCAGACTGACCCACTCTGTCAATGTAACACACCTAGGGAAGAGCATACTGACCCCACTCTGTCAATGTAACACACCCAGGCAAGAGCTGATTGACGCGTATTCTGCAAAATAACTCATACATTCAAACACAGAGAGCCACCACTCTGTCAATTTAATACACACAGGCAATTGCAGACTGACCCACTCTGTCAATGTAACACACCGAGGAAAGTGCAGACTGACCCCACTCTGTCAATGTAACATTCCCAGGGAAGAGCAGACTGACCCCACTCTGTCAATGTAACACACCCAGGGAAGAGCTGACTGACCCCAATCTGTCAATGTAATACACGCAGGAAGATCAAACTGACCCCACTCTGTCAATGTAACACACCCAGGGAAGAGCAGACTGACCCCACTCTGTCAATGTAACACTCCCACAGAAGAGCAGACTGAACTTACACTGTTAATGTAACACACCCAGGGAAGAGCAGACTGAACCCACTCTGTCAATGTAACACTCCCATGGAAGAGCAGACTGACCCCACTCTGTCAATGTAACCCAACCAGTGAAGAGCAGACTGACCCCACTCTGTCAATGTAACCCACCCAGGGAAGAGCAGACTGACCCCACTCTGTCAATGTCACCCACCCAGGGAAGAGCAGACTGACCCCACTCTGTCAATGTAACATTCCCAGGGAAGAGCAGACTGACCCCACTCTGTCAATGTAACATTCCCAGGGAAGAGCAGACTGACCCCACTCTGTCAATGTAACACACCCAGGGAAGAGCAGACTGACCCCAATCTGTCAATGTAATACACGCAGGAAGATCAAACTGACCCCACTCTGTCAATGTAACACACCGAGGGAAGAGCAGACTGACCTCACTCTGTCAATGTAACACTCCCAGGGAAGAGCAGACTGAACTTACACTGTTAATGTAACACACCCAGGGAAGAGCAGACTGAACCCACTCTGTCAATGTAACACTCCCATGGAAGAGCAGACTGAACCCACTCTGTCAATGTAACACTCCCAGGGAAGAGCAGACTGAACTTACACTGTTAATGTAACACATCCAGGGAAGAGCAGACTGAATCCACTCTGTCAATGTAACACTCCCATGGAAGAGCAGACTGAACCCACTCTGTCAATGTAACACACCCATGGAAGAGCAGACTGACCCCACTTTGTCAATGTAACACACCGAGTGAAGACCAGACTGACCCCACTCTGTCAATGTAACACACCCAGGGAAGAGCAGACTGACCTCACTCTGTCAATGTACCATACCCAGGGAAGAGCAGACTGACCTCACTCTGTCAATGTAAATCACCCAGGGAAGATCAGACGGACACCACTCTGTCAATGTAACCCAACCAGTGAAGTGCAGACTGACCCCACACTGTCAATGTATCCCAACCAGTGAAGAGCAGCCTGAACCCACTCTGTCAATGTAACCCACCCAGGGAAGAGCAGACTGACCCCACTCTGTCAATGTAATAAACCCAGGCAAGAGCAGACTGACCCCACTCTGTCAATGTGACACACCCAGGGAAGAGCTGACTGACTCCACTCTGTCAATGTAACACACCGAGTGAAGAGCAGACTGACCCCACTCTGTCAATTTAAAACACCCAGGGAAGAGCAGACTGACCCCACTCTGTCAATGTTACACACCCAGTGAAGAGCAGACAGACCCCACTTTGTCAATGTAACACACCCAGTGAAGAGCAGACTGACACCACTCTGTCAATTTAACACAATCAAGGAAGAGCAGACTGACCCCTCTCTGTCAATGTAAGATACCCAGGGAAGAGCAGACTGACCTCACTCTGTCAATGTAACACACCCAGGGAAGATCAGACTGACCCCACTCGGTCAATGTAACACACCCAGGGAAGATCCGACTGACCCCACTCTGTCAGTGTAACACACCCAGGGAAGAGCAGACTGACCTCACTCTGTCAATGTAACAGACACAGGGAAGAACAGACTGACCTCACTCTGTCAATGTAACACACCCAGGGAAGATCAGACTGACCCCACTCGGTCAATGTAACACACCCAGGGAAGATCAGACTGACCCCACTCTGTCAATGTAACACACCCAGTGAAGAGCAGACTGACACGACTCTGTCAATGTAACACACCCAGGGAAGAGCAGACTGACCCCACTCTGTCAATGTAACATATCCAGTGGAGTGCAGACTGACCTCACTCTGTCAATGTAAGATACCCAGGGAAGAGCAGACTGACATCACTCTGTCAATGGAACAGACCCAGGGAAGAGCAGACTGACCCCACTCTGTCAATGTAACATATCCAGTGGAAAGCAGACTGACCCCACTCTGTCAATGTAACATACCCAGGGGAGAGCTGACTGACCCCAATCTGACAATGTACCATACCCAGGGAAGAGCAGACTGACCTCACTCTGTCAATGTAAATCACCCAGGGAAGATCAGACGGACACCAATCTGTCAATTTAACACACCCAGGGAAGAGCAGACTGACCCCACTCTGTCAATGTGACACACCCAGGGAAGAGCAGACTGACCGCACTCTGTCAATGTAACACACTCAGTGAAGAGCAGACTGACCCCACTTTGTCAATGTAACACAGGCAGTGAAGAGCAGACTGACACCACTCTGTCAATTTAACACAATCAAGGAAGAGCAGACTGACCCCACTCTGTCAATATAAGATACCCAGGGAAGAGCAGACTGACCTCACTCTGTCAATGTAACACTCCCAGGGAAGATCAGACTGACCCCACTCTGTCTATGTGACACACCCAGGGAAGATGAGACTGACCCCACTCTGTCAATGTAACACACCCAGGGAAGATCAGACTGACCCCACTCTGTCAATGTAGCACACCCAGGGAAGAGCAGACTGACCTCACTCTGTCAAAGTAACAGACACAGGGAAGAACAGACTGAAAACATTCTGTCAATGTAACAAACCGAGGGAAGAGCAGACTGACCTCACTCTGTCAATGTAACACACCCGGGGAAGAGCTGACTGACCCCACTCTGTCAAAGTAACACACCCGGGGAAGAGCAGACTGACCCCACTCTGTCAATGTAATAAACCCAGGCAAGAGCAGACTGACCCACTCTGTCAATGTAACACACCTAGGGAAGAGCATACTGACCCCACTCTGTCAATGTAACACACCCAGGCAAGAGCTGATTGACGCGTATTCTGCAAAATAACTCATACATTCAAACACAGAGAGCCACCACTCTGTCAATTTAATACACACAGGCAATTGCAGACTGACCCACTCTGTCAATGTAACACACCGAGGAAAGTGCAGACTGACCCCACTCTGTCAATGTAACATTCCCAGGGAAGAGCAGACTGACCCCACTCTGTCAATGTAACACACCCAGGGAAGAGCTGACTGACCCCAATCTGTCAATGTAATACACGCAGGAAGATCAAACTGACCCCACTCTGTCAATGTAACACACCCAGGGAAGAGCAGACTGACCCCACTCTGTCAATGTAACACTCCCACAGAAGAGCAGACTGAACTTACACTGTTAATGTAACACACCCAGGGAAGAGCAGACTGAACCCACTCTGTCAATGTAACACTCCCATGGAAGAGCAGACTGACCCCACTCTGTCAATGTAACCCAACCAGTGAAGAGCAGACTGACCCCACTCTGTCAATGTAACCCACCCAGGGAAGAGCAGACTGACCCCACTCTGTCAATGTCACCCACCCAGGGAAGAGCAGACTGACCCCACTCTGTCAGTGTATCCCACCCAGGGAGCGCAGACTGACCCCACTCTGTCAATGTATCCCACCCAGTGAAGACCAGACTGACCCCACTCTGTCAATGTAACCCACCCAGGGAAGAGCAGACTGTCCCCACTCTGTCAATGTAACACACTCCGGGAACAACAGACAGACCCCACTCTATCAATGTGACACACCCAGGGAAGAGCAGACTGTCCCCACCCTGTCAATGTAACACACTCAGGGAACAACAGACAGGTCCCACTCTGTCAATGTAACACACCCATGGAAGAGCAGACTGACCCCACTTTGTCAATGTAACACACCGAGTGAAGACCAGACACACCAAGGGAAGAGGAGGCTGACACCAGACTGTCAATGTAACACACCCAGGGAAGAGCAGGCAGACATCAGACTGTCAATTTAACACAGTCAGGGACGAGCAGACTGAACTCGCTCTGTCAATGTAACACAACCGGGGAAGAACAGACCGACCGCACTCTGTTAATGTAACACACCCAGGGAAGAACCGACTGACCTCACTCTGTCAATGTAACACACCGAGGGAAGAGCAGACTGACACGTACTCTGCAAAATAACTTACACAGTCAAACGCAGCTAGACACCACTCTGTCAATCTAATAAACACAGGCAAGTGCAGAATGACGCCACTCTGTCAATGTAACACATCCAGGGAAGTGCAGACTGAACCCACACTGTCAATGTAACACACCCAGGGAAGAACAGACTGACCCCACTCTGTCAATGTAACACACCCAGGCAAGAGCAGACTGAACCCACTCTGTCATTGTAACACACACAGCGAAGAGCAAACTGACCTCACTCTGCATAATAACTCACACAAGCAAGAGCAGACTGACCCCAATCTCTCAAGGTAAAATACACAAGGAAGTGCAGACTGACCCCACTCTGTCAATATTACACACCCAGGGAAGGGCAGACTGACCCCACTCTGTCAATGTAACCCACCCAGGGAAGAGCAGACTGACCCCACTCTGTCAATGTAACCCACCCAGGGAAGAGCAGACTGACCCCACTCTGTCAATGTAACACACCCAGGGAAGAGCAGACTGACCTCACTCTGTCAATGTAACACACCCAGGGAAGAGCAGACTGACCTCACTCTGTCAATGTAACACACCCGGGGAAGAGCTGACTGACCCCACTCTGTCAATGTAACTCACCCAGGGAAGAGCAGACTGACCCCACTCTGTCAATGTAACACACCCAGGGAAGAGCAGACTGACCCCACTCTGTCAATGTAACACACCCAGTGAAGAGCAGACTGACCCCACTTTGTCAATGTAACACACTCAAGGAAGAGCAGACTGACACCACTATGTCAATTTAACAGACTCAGGGAAGAGCAGTCTGACCCCACCCTGTCAATGTAACAAAAACAAGGAAAGAGCAGACTGACCCCACTCTGTCATTATAACCCACCCAGGGAGGGGCAGATTGACCCCACTCTGTCAATGTAACACACTGAGGCAAGAGCAGACTCATCCCACTCTGTCAATGTAACCCACTCAGGGAAGAGCAGACTGACCCCAAACTCTCAAGGTAAAATATACAAGAAATGCAGACGTACCTCACTCTGTCAATGTGACACACCCAGAGAAGAGCAGACTGACCCCACTCTGTCAATGTAACACACCCAGGGAAGATCAGACTGACCCCACTCTGTCAATGTAACACACCGAGGGAAGAGCAGACTGACCCCACTCTGTCAATGTAACAGACACAGGGAAGAACAGACTGACCTCACTCTGTCAATGTAATACACCCAGGGAAGAGCAGACTGACCCCGCTCTGTCATTGTAACCCACCCAGGGAAGAGCAGACTGACCCCACTCTGTCAATGTAACACACCCAGGGAAGAGCAGACTGACCCCACTCTGTCAATGTAACACACCCAGGGAAGAGCAGACTGACCCCACTCTGTCAATGAAACAAACCCAGGCAAGAGCAGACTGACCCCAATCTGTCAATGTAACCCACTCAGGGAAGAGCAGACTGACCCCAATCTCTCAAGGTAAAATACACAAGGAAGTGCAGACTGACCCCACTCTGTCAATGTAACACACCCAGGCAAGATTAGAATGACACCATCCTGTCAATGTAACACACCCATGGAAGAGCAGACTAACCCCACTCTGTCAATGTAACAGACGCAGGGAAGAGCTGACTGACCCCACTCTGTCAATGTAACACACACAGGGAAGAGCAGACTGACCTCACTCTGTGAATGTAACACAACCAGTGTAGAGCATACTGACCCCACTCTGTCAATGTAACACACCCAGGCAAGACCTGACTGACGCGTACTCTGTAAAATAACTCACACATTCAAACACAGAGAGACACCACTCTGTCAATTTGACACACCCAGGGAAGAGCAGACTGACCTCACTCTGTCAATGTAACACTCCCAGGGAAGAGCTGACTGAACTTTCACTGTTAATCTAACACACCCAGGGAAGAGCAGACTGCCACACTCTGTCAATGTAACACTCCCAGGGAAGAGTAGACTGACCCCACTCTGACAATGTAACACTCGCAGGGAAGAGCAGAATGACCCCACTCTGTCAATGTAACGCACAGGGAAGAGCAGACTGACCCCACTCTGTCAATGTAACACACCCAGGGAAGTGCAGACTGACCCCACTCTGTCAATGTAACCCACCCAGGCAAGAGCAGACTGACCCCACTCTGTCAATGTAACACACAGGGAAGAGCAGACTGACACCACTCTGTCAATATAACAGACCCAGGGAAGAGCAGACTGACCCCAATCTGTCAATGTAATACACCCAGGAAGATCAAACTGACCCCACTCTGTCAATGTAACACACCCAGGGAAGAGCAGACTGACCCCACTCTGTCAATATAACACACCCAGGGAAGAGCAGACTGACCCCAATCTGTCAATGTAATACACCCAGGGAAGAGCAGACAGAACTTACACTGTTAATGTAACACACCCAGGGAAGAGCAGACTGACCCCACTCTGTCAATGTAACACTCCCATGGAAGAGCAGACTGACCCCACACTATCAATTTAACACTCACAGGGAAGAGCAGACTGAACCCACTCTGTCAATGTAACACACCCAGGGAAGAGCAGACTGACCTCACTCTGTCAATGTAACCCACACAGGGAAGAGCAGACTGACCCCACTCTGTCAATGTAACACACCCAGGGAAGAGCAGACTGACCCCACTCTGTCAATGTAACACACCCAGGGAAGAGCAGACTGACCTCACTCTGTCAATGTAACACACCCGGTGTGATCTGACTGACCCCACTCTGTCAATGTAACTCACCCAGGGAAGAGCAGTCTGACCCCACTCTGTCAATGTAACCCAACCAGTGAAGTGCAGACTGACCCCACACTGTCAATGTATCCCAACCAGTGAAGAGCAGACTGACCCCACACTGTCAATGTAACCCACCCAGGGAAGAGCAGACTGACCCCACTCTGTCAATGTAATAAACCCAGGCAAGAGCAGACTGACCCCACTCTGTCAATGTGACACACCCAGGGAAGAGCAGACTGACTCCACTCTGTCAATGTAACACACCCAGGGAAGAGCAGACTGACCCCACTTTGTCAATTTAAAACACCCAGGGAAGAGCAGACTGACCCCACTTTGTCAATTTAACACAATCAAGGAAGAGCAGACTGACCCCACTCTGTCAATGTAAGATACCCAGGGAAGAGCAGACTGACCTCACTCTGTCAATGTAACAGACACAGGGAAGAACAGACTGACCTCATTCTGTCAATGTAATACACCGAGGGAAGAGCAGACTGCCTCTACTCTGTCAATGTAACACACCCAGGGAAGAGCAGACTGACCCCACTCTATTACTGTAACCCACCCAGGGAAGAGCAGACTGACCCCACTCTGTCAATGTAACACACCCAGGCAAGAGCAGACTGACCCCACTCTGTCAATGTAACCCACTCAGGGAAGAGCACACTGACCCCAATCTCTCAAGGTAAAATACACAAGGAAGTGCAGACTGACCCCAATCTGTCAATGTAACACACCCTGGCAAGATTAGACTGACACCATCCTGTCAATGGAATATACCCAGGGAAGAGCAGACTGACCCCACTCTGTCAAAAAAACACACCAAGGAAAGAGGAGGCTGACACCAGACTGTCAATGTAACACACCCAGGGAAGAGCAGGCAGACATCAGACTGTCAATTTAACACAGTCAGGGACGAGCAGACTGAACTCGCTCTGTCAATGTAACACAACCGGGGAAGAACAGACCGACCGCACTCTGTTAATGTAACACACCCAGGGAAGAACCGACTGACCTCACTCTGTCAATGTAACAAACCGAGGGAAGAGCAGACTGACTGTACTCTGTCATTGTAACCCACCCAGGCAAGAGCAGACTGACCCCACTCTGTCAATATAACACACCCAGGGAAGAGCAGACTGACCCCACTCTGTCAATGTAACACACCCAGGCAAGAGCAGACTGACACGTACTCTGCAAAATAACTTACACAGTCAAACGCAGCTAGACACCACTCTGTCAATCTAATACACACAGGCAAGTGCAGAATGACGCCACTCTGTCAATGTAACACATCCAGGGAAGTGCAGACTGAACCCACTCTGTCATTGTAACACACACAGCGAAGAGCAAACTGACCTCACTCTGCATAATAACTCACACAAGCAAGAGCAGACTGACCCCAATCTCTCAAGGTAAAATACACAACGAAGTGCAGACTGACCCCACTCTGTCAATATTACACACCCAGGGAAGAGCAGACTGACACCACTCTGTCAATGTAACACACCCAGGGAAGAGCTGACTGACCCCACTCTGTCAATGTAACCCACCCAGGGAAGAGCAGACTGACCCCACTCTGTCAATGTAACACACCCAGGGAAGAGCAGACTGACCTCACTCTGTCAATGTAACACACCCAGGGAAGAGCAGACTGACCTCACTCTGTCAATGTAACACACCCGGGGAAGAGCTGACTGACCCCACTCTGTCAATGTAACTCACCCAGGGAAGAGCAGACTGACCCCACTCTGTCAATGTAACACACCCAGGGAAGAGCAGACTGACCCCACTCTGTCAATGTAACACACCCAGTGAAGAGCAGACTGACCCCACTTTGTCAATGTAACACACTCAAGGAAGAGCAGACTGACACCACTATGTCAATTTAACAGACTCAGGGAAGAGCAGTCTGACCCCACCCTGTCAATGTAACAAAAACAAGGAAAGATCAGACTGACCCCACTCTGTCATTATAACCCACCCAGGGAGGGGCAGATTGACCCCACTCTGTCAATGTAACACACTGAGGCAAGAGCAGACTCATCCCACTCTGTCAATGTAACCCACTCAGGGAAGAGCAGACTGACCCCAATCTCTCAAGGTAAAATACACAAGAAATGCAGACGTACCTCACTCTGTCAATGTGACACACCCAGAGAAGAGCAGACTGACCTCACTCTGTCAATGTAACACACCCAGGGAAGATCAGACTGACCCCACTCTGTCAATGTGACACACCCAGAGAAGAGCAGACTGACCTCACTCTGTCAATGTAACACACCCAGGGAAGATCAGACTGACCCCACTCTGTCAATGTAACACACCGAGGGAAGAGCAGACTGACCCCACTCTGTCAATGTAACAGACACAGGGAAGAACAGACTGACCTCACTCTGTCAATGTAACACACCGAGGGAAGAGCAGACTGACCCAACTCTGTCAATTTAACAGACACAGGGAAGAACAGACTAACCCCACACTGTCAATGTAATACACCCAGGGAAGAGCAGACTGACCCCGCTCTGTCATTGTAACCCACCCAGGGAAGAGCAGACTGACCCCACTCTGTCAATGTAACACACCCAGGGAAGAGCAGACTGACCCCACTCTGTCAATGTAACACACCCAGGGAAGAGCAGACTGACCCCACTCTGTCAATGAAACACACCCAGGCAAGAGCAGACTGAGCCCAATCTGTCAATGTAACCCACTCAGGGAAGAGCAGACTGACCCCAATCTCTCAAGGTAAAATACACAAGGAAGTGCAGACTGACCCCACTCTGTCAATGTAACACACCCAGGCAAGATTAGAATGACACCATCCTGTCAATGTAACACACCCATGGAAGAGCACACTGACCCCACTCTGTCAATGTAACAGACCCAGGGAAGAGCTGACTGACCCCACTCTGTCAATGTAACACACACAGGGAAGAGCAGACTGACCTCACTCTGTGAATGTAACACAACCAGTGTAGAGCATACTGACCCCACTCTGTCAATGTAACACACCCAGGCAAGACCTGACTGACGCGTACTCTGTAAAATAACTCACACATTCAAACACAGAGAGACACCACTCTGTCAATGTGACACACCCAGGGAAGAGCAGACTGACCTCACTCTGTCAATGTAACACTCCCAGGGAAGAGCTGACTGAACTTTCACTGTTAATCTAACACACCCAGGGAAGAGTAGACTGACCCCACTCTGACAATGTAACACTCGCAGGGAAGAGCAGAATGACCCCACTCTGTCAATGTAACGCACAGGGAAGAGCAGACTGACCCCACTCTGTCAATGTAACACACCCAGGGAAGTGCAGACTGACCCCACTCTGTCAATGTAACCCACCCAGGCAAGAGCAGACTGACCCCACTCTGTCAATGTAACACACAGGGAAGAGCAGACTGACACCACTCTGTCAATATAACAGACCCAGGGAAGAGAGACTGACCCCAATCTGTCAATGTAATACACCCAGGAAGATCAAACTGACCCCACTCTGTCAATGTAACACACCCAGGGAAGAGCAGACTGACCCCACTCTGTCAATATAACACACCCAGGGAAGAGCAGACTGACCCCAATCTGTCAATGTAATACACCCAGGGAAGAGCAGACAGAACTTACACTGTTAATGTAACACACCCAGGGAAGAGCAGACTGACCCCACTCTGTCAATGTAACACTCCCATGGAAGAGCAGACTGACCCCACACTGTCAATGTAACACTCACAGGGAAGAGCAGACTGAACCCACTCTGTCAATGTAACACACCCAGGGAAGAGCAGACTGACCCCACTCTGTCAATGTAACACACCCAGGGAAGAGCAGACTGACCTCACTCTGTCAATGTAACCCACCCAGGGAAGAGCAGACTGACCCCACTCTGTCAATGTAACACACCCAGGGAAGAGCAGACTGACCCCACTCTGTCAATGTAACCCACCCAGGGAAGAGCAGACTGACCCCACTCTGTCAATGTAACACACCCAGGGAAGAGCAGACTGACCCCACTCTGTCAATGTAACACACCCAGTGAAGAGCTGACTGACCCCACTCTGTCAATGTAACCCACCCAGTGAAGTGCAGACTGACCCCACTCTGTTAATGTATCCAAAGCAGTGAACAGCAGACTGACCCCACTCTGTCAATGTAACACACCCAGGGAAGAGCAGACTGTCCCCACTCTGTCAATGTAACACACTCAGGGAACAACAGACAGACACCACTCTGTCAATGTGACACACCCAGGGAAGAGCAGACTGACCTCACTCTGTCAATGTAACACTCCCAGGGAAGAGCTGACTGAACTTTCACTGTTAATCTAACACACCCAGGGAAGAGCAGACTGGCCACACTCTGTCAATGTAACACTCCCAGGGAAGAGCAGACTGAACCCACTCTGTCAATGTAACACACCCAGGGAAGAGCAGACTGACCCCACTCTGTCAGTGTATCCCACCCTGTGAAGAGCAGACTGACCCCACTCTGTCAATGTAACCCTCCCAGTGAAGAGCAGACTGTCCCCACTCTGTCAATGTAACACACCGAGTGAAGAGCAGACTGACAACACTCTGTCAATATAACACACCCAGGGAAGAGCAGACTGACACCATTCTGTCAATGTAACATACCCAGGGAAGAGCAGGCTGACCTCGCACTGTCAATGTAACACACCCAGGGAAGATCAGACTGACACCACTCTGTCAATGTAACACACCCAGTGAAGAGCAGACTGACACCACACTGTCAATTTAACACACTCAAGGAAGAGCAGACTGACCTCACTCTGTCAATGTAAGATACCCAGGGAATAGCAGACTGACATCACTCTGTCAATGTAACACACCCAGGGAAGATCAGACTGACCCCACACTGTCAATGTAACACACCCAGGGAAGAGCAGACTTACCTCACTCTGTCAATGTAACAGACACAGGGAAGAACAGACTGACCTCACTCTGTCAATGTAACACACCGAGGGAAGAGCAGACTGCCTCTACTCTGTCAATGTAACACACACTGGGAAGAGCAGACTGACCCCACTCTGTCATTGTAACCCACCCAGGGAAGAGCAGACTGACCCCACTCTGTCAATGTAACCCACTCAGGGACGAGCAGACTGACCCGACTCTGTCAATGTGACATACCCAGGGAAGAGAACACTGACCCCACTCTGTCAATGTAACACACCGAGGGAAGAGCAGACTGACCTCACTCTGTCAATTTATCATAGCCAGGGTAGAGCAGACTGACCCCACTCTGTGATTGTAACACTCAAAGGCAAGAGCAGACTGACCCCACTCTGTCAATGTAACACACCCAGGGAAGAGCAGACTGACCCCACTCTGTCAATTTATCCCACCCAGGGAACAGAAGACTGACCCCACTCTGTCAATGTAACACACCCAGGCAAGAGCAGACTGACCCCACTCTGTCAATGTAACACACCCAGGGAAGAGCAGACTGACACCACTCTGTCAATGTAACACACCCAGGGAAGAGCAGACTGACACAACTCTGTCAATGTAACACACCCAGGGAAGAGCTGACTGACACCACTCTGTCAATGTAACACACCCAGGGGAGAACAGACTGACCCCACTCTGTCAATGTGACACACCCAGGGAAGAGCTGACTGACCCCACTCTGTCAATGTAACACACCCAGGGGAGAACAGACTGACCCGACTCTGTCAATGTAACACACCCAGGGAAGAGCAGACTGACCCCACTCTGTCAATGTAACACACCGAGGGAAAAGCAGACTGAATCTACTCTGTCAATGTAACACACCCAGGGAAGAGCAGACTGACCCCACTCTGTCAATGTAACTCACCCAGGGAAGAGCAGACTGACCCCACTCGGTCAATGTAACACACCGAGGGAAAAGCAGACTGAATGTACTCTGTCAATGTAACACACCCAGGCAAGAGCAGACTGACCCCACTCTGTCAAAGTAACACACCCAGGGAAGAGCAGACTGACACTACTCTGTCAATGTAACACACGCAGGGAAGAGCAGACTGACGCCACTCTGTCAATGTAACCCACCCAGGGAAGAGCAGACTGACCCCACTCTGTCAATGTAACACACCCAGGCAAGAGCAGACTGACACCACTCTGTCAATGTAACACACCCAAGGAAGAGCAGACTGACACTACTCTGTCAATGTAAACCACTCAGGGAAGAGCAGACTGACCTCATTCTGTCAATGTAACCCACCCAGGGAAGAACAGACTGACACCACTCTGTCAATTTAAAACACCCAGGGAAGAGCAGACTGAACCCACATTGTCAATGTAACACACCCAGTGAACAGCAGACTGACACAACTCTGTCAATTTAACACACTCAAAGAAGAGCAGACTGACCCCACTCTGTCAATGTAACACCCCGAGGGAAGAGCAGACTGCCTCTACTCTGTCAATGTAACACACCCAGGGAAGAGCAGACTGACCCCACTCTGTCAATATAACACACCCAGGGAAGAGCAGACTGACCCCACTCTGTCAATGTAACACACCCAGGCAAGAGCAGACTGACCCCACTCTATCAAAGTAACCCACTCAGGGAAGAGCAGACTGTCCTCAATCTCTCAAGGTAAAATACACAAGGAAGTGCAGACTGACCCCACTCTGTCAATGTAACACACCCAGGCAAGATTAGACTGACACCATCCTGTCAATGTAACACACCCATGGAAGAGCAGACATACCCCACTCAGTCAATGTAATACACGCAGGGAAGAGCAGACGGACCCCACTCTGTCAATATAACACACCGAGTGAAGAGTAGACTGACACCACTCTGTCAATGTAACACACCCAGGTAACAGCAGACTGACCCAACTCTGTCAATGTAATACACCCAGGAAGATCAAACTGACCCCACTCTGCCAATGTAACACACCCAGGGAAGAGCAGACTGACCCCACTCTATCAAAGTAACCCACTCAGGGAAGAGCAGACTGTCCTCAATCTCTCAAGGGAAAATACACAAGGAAGTGCAGACTGACCCCACTCTGTCAATGTAACACACCCAGGCAAGATTAGACTGACACCATCCTGTCAATGTAACACACCCATGGAAGAGCAGACTGACCTCACTCTGTCAAATTAACACTCCCAGGGAAGAGCAGACTGAACCTACACTGTGAATGTAACACTGTCATGGAAGAGCAGACTGACCCCACTCTGTCAATCTATCCCAACCAGTGAAGAGCAGACTGATCCCACTCTGTCAATGTAACACACCCAGTGCAGTGCAGACTGACCCCACTCTGTCAATGTAACATACCCAGGGAAGAGCAGACTGACCTCACTATGTCAATGTAACCCACCCAGGGAAGATCAGACTGACACCACTCTGTCAATTTAAAACACCCAGGGAAGAGCAGACTGAACCCACATTGTCAATGTAACACACCCAGTGAACAGCAGACTGACACAACTCTGTCAATTTAACACACTCAAAGAAGAGCAGACTGACCCCACTCTGTCAATGTAAGATACCCAAGGAAGAGCAGACTGACATCACGCTGTCAATGTAACACACCCAGGGAAGAGCAGACTGACCTCACACTGTCAATGTAACACATTGAGGGAAGAGCAGACTGCCTCTACTCTGTCAATTTAAAACACCCAGGGAAGAGCAGACTGAACCCACATTGTCAATGTAACACACCCAGTGAACAGCAGACTGACACAACTCTGTCAATTTAACACACTCAAAGAAGAGCAGACTGACCCCACTCTGTCAATGTAAGATACCCAAGGAAGAGCAGACTGACATCACTCTGTCAATGTAACACACCCAGGGAAGATCAGACTGACCTCACTCTGTCAATGTAACACACCCAGGGAAGAGCAGACTGACCTCACACTGTCAATGTAACACACCGAGGGAAGAGCAGACTGCCTCTACTCTGTCAATGTAACACACCCAGGGAAGAGCAGACTGACCCCACTCTGTCATTTTAACCCACCCAGGGAAGAGCAGACTGACCCCACTCTGTCAATGTAACACACCCAGGCAAGAGCAGACTGACCCCACCCTGTCAATGTAACCCACTCAGGGAAGAGCAGACTGACCCCACTCTGTCAATGTAACACACCCAGTCAAGAACAGACTGACTCCACTCTTGTCAATGTAACACACCCAGGGAAGAACAGACTGACCCGACTCTGTCAATGTGACATACCCAGGGAAGAGCAGACTGACCCCACACTGTCAATGTAACACACCGAGGGAAGAGCAGACTGACCCCACTCTGTCAATGTAACACACCCAGGCAAGAGCAGACTGAACCCACTCTGTCAATGTAACAAACCCAGGGAAGAGCAGACTGACCCCACTCTCTCAATGTAAGATACCCAGGGAAGAGCAGACTGACATCACTCTGTCAATGTAACACACCCAGGGAAGATCAGACTGACCCCACTCTGTCAATGTAACACACCCAGGGAAGAGCAGACTGACCTCACTCTGTCAATGTAACAGACACAGGGAAGTACAGACTGACCTCACACTGTCAATGTAACACACCGAGAGAAGAGCAGACTGCCTCTACTCTGTCAATGTAACACACCCACGGAAGAGCAAACTGACCCCACTCTGTCATTGTAACCCACCCAGGGAAGAGCAGACGGACCCCACTTTGTCAATGTAACACACCCAGGCAAGACCAGATTGACCCCACTCTGTCAATGTAACCCACTCAGGGAAGAGCAGACTGACCCCACTCTGTCAATGTAACACACCCAGTCAACAACAGACTGACTTCACTCTTGTCAATGTAACACACTGAAGGAAGAGCAGACTGACCCCACTCTGTCAATGTAACAGACACAGCGAAGAACAGACTGACCCGACTCTGTCAATGTGACATACCCACGGAAGAGCAGACTGACCCCACTCTGTCAATGTAACACACCCAGGGAAGATCAGACTGACCTCACTCTGTCAATGTAACACACCCAGGGAAGAGCAGACTGACCTCACACTGTCAATGTAACACATCGAGGGAAGAGCAGACTGCCTCTACTCTGTCAATGTAACACACCCAGGGAAGAGCAGACTGACCCCACTCTGTCATTTTAACCCACCCAGGGAAGAGCAGACTGACCCCACTCTGTCAATGTAACACACCCAGGCAAGAGCAGACTGACCCCACCCTGTCAATGTAACCCACTCAGGGAAGAGCAGACTGACCCCACTCTGTCAATGTAACACACCCAGTCAAGAACAGACTGACTCCACTCTTGTCAATGTCACACACCCAGGGAAGAACAGACTGACCCGACTCTGTCAATGTGACATACCCAGGGAAGAGCAGACTGACCCCACACTGTCAATGTAACACACCGAGGGAAGAGCAGACTGACCCCACTCTGTCAATGTAACACACCCAGGCAAGAGCAGACTGAACCCACTCTGTCAATGTAACACACCCAGGGAAGAGCAGACTGACCCCACTCTGTCAATGTAAGATACCCAGGGAAGAGCAGACTGACATCACTCTGTCAATGTAACACACCCAGGGAAGATCAGACTGACCCCACTCTGTCAATGTAACACACCCAGGGAAGAGCAGACTGACCTCACTCTGTCAATGTAACAGACACAGGGAAGAACAGACTGACCTCACTCTGTCAATGTAACCCACCCAGGGAAGATCAGGCTGACACAACTCTGTCAATTTAAAACACCCAGGGAAGAGCAGACTGAACCCACATTGTCAATGTAACACACCCAGTGAACAGCAGACTGACACAACTCTGTCAATTTAACACACTCAAAGAAGAGCAGACTGACCCCACTCTGTCAATGTAAGACACCCAAGGAAGAGCAGACTGACATCACTCTGTCAATGTAACACACCCAGGGAAGATCAGACTGACCTCACTCTGTCAATGTAACACACCCAGGGAAGAGCAGACTGACCTCACACTGTCAATGTAACACACCGAGGGAAGAGCAGACTGCCTCTACTCTGTCAATGTAACACACCCAGGGAAGAGCAGACTGACCCCACTCTGTCATTTTAACCCACCCAGGGAAGAGCAGACTGACCCCACTCTGTCAATATAACACACCCAGGCAAGAGCAGACTGACCCCACCCTGTCAATGTAACCCACTCAGGGAAGAGCAGACTGACCCCACTCTGTCAATGTAACACACCCAGTCAAGAACAGACTGACTCCACTCTTGTCAATGTAACACACCCAGGGAAGAACAGACTGACCCGACTCTGTCAATGTGACATACCCAGGGAAGAGCAGACTGACATCACTCTGTCAATGTAAGATACCCAGGGAAGAGCAGACTGAACCCACTCTGTCAATGTAACACACCCAGGGAAGATCAGACTGACCCCACTCTGTCAATGTAACACAACCAGGGAAGAGCAGACTGACCTCACTCTGTCAATGTAACAGACACAGGGAAGAACAGACTGACCTCACACTGTCCATGTAACACACCGAGAGAAGAGCAGACTGCCTCTACTCTCTCAATGTAACACACCCAGAGAAGAGCAGACTGACCCCACTCTGTCATTGTAACCCACCCAGGGAAGAGCAGACTGACCCCACTCTGTCAATGTAACACACCCAGGCAAGAGCAGACTGACCCCACTCTGTCAATGTAACCCACTCAGGGAAGAGCAGACTGACCCCACTCTGTCAATGTAACACACCCAGTCAACAACAGACTGACTTCACTCTTGTCAATGTAACACACTCAAGGAAGAGCAGACTGACCCCACTCTGTCAATGTAAGATACCCAGGGAAGAACAGACTGACCCGACTCTGTCAATGTGACATACCCACGGAAGAGCGGACTGACCCCACTCTGTCAATGTAACACACCCAGGGAAGAACAGACTGACCTCACTTGTCAATGTAACACGCCGAGGGAAATGCAGACTGACCCCACTCTGTCAATTTATCCCACCCAGGGAAGAGCAGACTGACCACATTCTGTCAATGTAACACACCCAGGCAAGAGCAGACTGACCCCACTCTGACAATGTAACACACCCAGGGAAGAGCAGACTGACCCCACTCTGTCAATTTATACCACCCAGGGAAGAGCAGACTGACCCCACTCTGTCAATGTAACACACCCATGGAAGAGCAGACTGACCCCACTCTGTCAATGGAACAGACACAGGGAAGAGCAGACTGACCCCACTCTGTCAATGTAACACACCCTGGCAAGAGCAGACTGTCCCCAATCTCTCAAGGTAAAATACACAAGGAACTGCAGACTGACCCCACTCTGTCAATTTAATACACCCAGGCAAGATTAGACTGACACCATCCTGTCAATGTAACACACCCATGGAAGAGCAGACTGACCCCATTCTGTCAATATAACAGACCCAGGTAAGAGCAGACTGACACCAATCTGTCAATGTAATCCACCCAAGAAGATCAAACTGACCCCACTCTGTCAATGAAACACACCCAGGGAAGAGCAGACTGACATCAATCTGTCAATGTAACACTCCCAGGGAAGAGCAGACTGAACTTACACTGTGAATGTAACACACCCAGGGAAGATCAGACTGACCCCACTCTGTCAATGTATCCCACCCAGTGAAGAGCTGACTGACCCCACTCTGTCAATGTATCCCACCCAGTGAAGTGCAGACTGACCCCACTCTGTCAATGTAACACTCCCACAGAAGAGCAGACTGAACTTACACTGTGAATGTAACACTCCCAGGGAAGAGCAGACTGACCCCACTCTGTCAATGTAACACTCCCAGGGAAGAGCAGACTGACCAAACTCTGTCAGTGTATCCCACCCAGTGAAGTGCAGACTGACCCCACTCTGTCAATGTAACACTCCCACAGAAGAGCAGACTGACCCCACTCTGTCAATGTAACACACCCAGTGAAGAGCAGACTGACCCCACTCTGTCAATGTAACACACCCAGGGAAGAGCAGACTGACACCACTCTGTCAATGTAACATACCCAGGGAAGAGCAGACTGACCTCACTCTGTCAATGTAACCCACCCAGGGAAGATCAGACTGACACCAATCTGTCAATTTAAAACACCCAGGGAAGAGCAGACTGAACCCACATTGTCAATGTAACACACCCAGTGAACAGCAGACTGACACAACTCTGTCAATTTAACACACTCAAAGAAGAGCAGACTGACCCCACTCTGTCAATGTAAGATACCCAAGGAAGAGCAGACTGACATCACTCTGTCAATGTAACACACCCAGGGAAGATCAGACTGACCTCACTCTGTCAATGTAACACCCCCAGGGAAGATCAGACTGACCTCACACTGTCAATGTAACACATCGAGGGAAGAGCAGACTGACCTCACACTGTCAATGTAACACATCGAGGGAAGAGCAGACTGCCTCTACTCTGTCAATGTAACACACCCAGGGAAGAGCAGACTGACCCCACTCTGTCAATGTAACACACCCAGGCAAGAGCAGACTGACCCCACCCTGTCAATGTAACACACCCAGGCAAGAGCAGACTGACCCCACTCTGTCAATGTAACACACCCAAGAAGAGCAGACTGACCCCACTCTGTCAATGTAACACACCCAGGGAAGAGCAGACTGACCCTACTCTGTCAATGTAACACACCCAGGAAAGAGCAGACTGACCCCTCTCTGTCAATGTAACACTCCCACAGAAGAGCAGACTGAACTTACACTGTGAATGTAACACTCCCAGGGAAGAGCAGACTGAACTTACACTGTGAATGTAACACTCCCAGGGAAGAGCAGACTGACCCCACTCTGTCAATGTAACACTCCCAGGGAAGAGCAGACTGACCCCACTCTGTCAATGTAACACATCCAGGGAAGAGCAGACTGACCCTACTCTGTCAATGTAACACACCCAGGAAAGAGCAGACTGACCCCTCTCTGTCAATGTAACACTCCAACAGAAGAGCAGACTGAACTTACACTGTGAATGTAACACTCCCAGGGAAGAGCAGACTGACCCCACTCTGTCAATGTAACACACCGAGGGAAGAGCAGACTGACCCCACTCTGTCAGTGTATCCCACCCAGTAAAGAGCTGACTGACCCCACTCTGTCAATGTAACCCACCCAGTGAAGAGCAGACTGACCCCACTCTGTCAATGTAACACACCGAGTGAAGAGTAGACTGACAACACTCTGTCAATGTAACACACCCAGGGAAGAGCAGACTGACACCACTCTGTCAATGTAACATACCCAGGGAAGAGCAGACTGACCTCACTCGGTCAATGTAACACACCCAGGGAAGAACAGACTGACCCCACTCTGTCAATTTAAAACACCCAGGGAAGAGCAGACTGACCCCACTCTGTCAATGTATCCCACCCAGTGAAGAGCTGACTGACCCCACTCTGTCAATGTATCCCACCCAGTGAAGTGCAGACTGACCCCTCTCTGTCAATGTAACACTCCCACAGAAGAGCAGACTGAACTTACACTGTGAATGTAACACTCCCAGGGAAGAGCAGACTGACCCCACTCTGTCAATGTAACACAACCAGGGAAGAGCAGACTGACCCTACTCTGTCAATGTAACACACCCAGGAAAGAGCAGACTGACCCCACTCTATCAATGGAACCCAGCCAGGGAAGAGCAGACTGACCTCACTCTGTCAATGTAACCCACCCAGGGAAGATCAGGCTGACACAACTCTGTCAATTTAAAACACCCAGGGAAGAGCAGACTGAACCCACATTGTCAATGTAACACACCCAGTGAACAGCAGACTGACACAACTCTGTCAATTTAACACACTCAAAGAAGAGCAGACTGACCCCACTCTGTCAATGTAAGATACCCAAGGAAGAGCAGACTGACATCACTCTGTCAATGTAACACACCCAGGGAAGATCAGACTGACCTCACTCTGTCAATGTAACACACCCAGGGAAGAGCAGACTGACCTCACACTGTCAATGTAACACACCGAGGGAAGAGCAGACTGCCTCTACTCTGTCAATGTAACACACCCAGGGAAGAGCAGACTGACCCCACTCTGTCATTTTAACCCACCCAGGGAAGAGCAGACTGACCCCACTCTGTCAATATAACACACCCAGGCAAGAGCAGACTGACCCCACCCTGTCAATGTAACCCACTCAGGGAAGAGCAGACTGACCCCACTCTGTCAATGTAACACACCCAGTCAAGAACAGACTGACTCCACTCTTGTCAATGTAACACACCCAGGGAAGAACAGACTGACCCGACTCTGTCAATGTGACATACCCAGGGAAGAGCAGACTGACATCACTCTGTCAATGTAAGATACCCAGGGAAGAGCAGACTGAACCCACTCTGTCAATGTAACACACCCAGGGAAGATCAGACTGACCCCACTCTGTCAATGTAACACAACCAGGGAAGAGCAGACTGACCTCACTCTGTCAATGTAACAGACACAGGGAAGAACAGACTGACCTCACACTGTCCATGTAACACACCGAGAGAAGAGCAGACTGCCTCTACTCTCTCAATGTAACACACCCAGAGAAGAGCAGACTGACCCCACTCTGTCATTGTAACCCACCCAGGGAAGAGCAGACTGACCCCACTCTGTCAATGTAACACACCCAGGCAAGAGCAGACTGACCCCACTCTGTCAATGTAACCCACTCAGGGAAGAGCAGACTGACCCCACTCTGTCAATGTAACACACCCAGTCAACAACAGACTGACTTCACTCTTGTCAATGTAACACACTCAAGGAAGAGCAGACTGACCCCACTCTGTCAATGTAAGATACCCAGGGAAGAACAGACTGACCCGACTCTGTCAATGTGACATACCCACGGAAGAGCGGACTGACCCCACTCTGTCAATGTAACACACCCAGGGAAGAGCTGACTGACCCCACTCTGTCAATGTAACAGACACAGGGAAGAACAGACTGACCTCACTTGTCAATGTAACACGCCGAGGGAAATGCAGACTGACCCCACTCTGTCAATTTATCCCACCCAGGGAAGAGCAGACTGACCACATTCTGTCAATGTAACACACCCAGGCAAGAGCAGACTGACCCCACTCTGACAATGTAACACACCCAGGGAAGAGCAGACTGACCCCACTCTGTCAATTTATACCACCCAGGGAAGAGCAGACTGACCCCACTCTGTCAATGTAACACACCCATGGAAGAGCAGACTGACCCCACTCTGTCAATGGAACAGACACAGGGAAGAGCAGACTGACCCCACTCTGTCAATGTAACACACCCTGGCAAGAGCAGACTGTCCCCAATCTCTCAAGGTAAAATACACAAGGAACTGCAGACTGACCCCACTCTGTCAATTTAATACACCCAGGCAAGATTAGACTGACACCATCCTGTCAATGTAACACACCCATGGAAGAGCAGACTGACCCCATTCTGTCAATATAACAGACCCAGGTAAGAGCAGACTGACACCAATCTGTCAATGTAATCCACCCAAGAAGATCAAACTGACCCCACTCTGTCAATGAAACACACCCAGGGAAGAGCAGACTGACATCAATCTGTCAATGTAACACTCCCAGGGAAGAGCAGACTGAACTTACACTGTGAATGTAACACACCCAGGGAAGATCAGACTGACCCCACTCTGTCAATGTATCCCACCCAGTGAAGAGCTGACTGACCCCACTCTGTCAATGTATCCCACCCAGTGAAGTGCAGACTGACCCCACTCTGTCAATGTAACACTCCCACAGAAGAGCAGACTGAACTTACACTGTGAATGTAACACTCCCAGGGAAGAGCAGACTGACCCCACTCTGTCAATGTAACACTCCCAGGGAAGAGCAGACTGACCAAACTCTGTCAGTGTATCCCACCCAGTGAAGTGCAGACTGACCCCACTCTGTCAATGTAACACTCCCACAGAAGAGCAGACTGACCCCACTCTGTCAATGTAACACACCCAGTGAAGAGCAGACTGACCCCACTCTGTCAATGTAACACACCCAGGGAAGAGCAGACTGACACCACTCTGTCAATGTAACATACCCAGGGAAGAGCAGACTGACCTCACTCTGTCAATGTAACCCACCCAGGGAAGATCAGACTGACACCACTCTGTCAATTTAAAACACCCAGGGAAGAGCAGACTGAACCCACATTGTCAATGTAACACACCCAGTGAACAGCAGACTGACACAACTCTGTCAATTTAACACACTCAAAGAAGAGCAGACTGACCCCACTCTGTCAATGTAAGATACCCAAGGAAGAGCAGACTGACATCACTCTGTCAATGTAACACACCCAGGGAAGATCAGACTGACCTCACTCTGTCAATGTAACACCCCCAGGGAAGATCAGACTGACCTCACACTGTCAATGTAACACATCGAGGGAAGAGCAGACTGACCTCACACTGTCAATGTAACACATCGAGGGAAGAGCAGACTGCCTCTACTCTGTCAATGTAACACACCCAGGGAAGAGCAGACTGACCCCACTCTGTCATTTTAACCCACCCAGGGAAGAGCAGACTGACCCCACTCTGTCAATGTAACACACCCAGGCAAGAGCAGACTGACCCCACCCTGTCAATGTAACACACCCAGGCAAGAGCAGACTGACCCCACTCTGTCAATGTAACACACCCAAGAAGAGCAGACTGACCCCACTCTGTCAATGTAACACACCCAGGGAAGAGCAGACTGACCCTACTCTGTCAATGTAACACACCCAGGAAAGAGCAGACTGACCCCTCTCTGTCAATGTAACACTCCCACAGAAGAGCAGACTGAACTTACACTGTGAATGTAACACTCCCAGGGAAGAGCAGACTGAACTTACACTGTGAATGTAACACTCCCAGGGAAGAGCAGACTGACCCCACTCTGTCAATGTAACACTCCCAGGGAAGAGCAGACTGACCCCACTCTGTCAATGTAACACATCCAGGGAAGAGCAGACTGACCCTACTCTGTCAATGTAACACACCCAGGAAAGAGCAGACTGACCCCTCTCTGTCAATGTAACACTCCAACAGAAGAGCAGACTGAACTTACACTGTGAATGTAACACTCCCAGGGAAGAGCAGACTGACCCCACTCTGTCAATGTAACACACCGAGGGAAGAGCAGACTGACCCCACTCTGTCAGTGTATCCCACCCAGTAAAGAGCTGACTGACCCCACTCTGTCAATGTAACCCACCCAGTGAAGAGCAGACTGACCCCACTCTGTCAATGTAACACACCGAGTGAAGAGTAGACTGACAACACTCTGTCAATGTAACACACCCAGGGAAGAGCAGACTGACACCACTCTGTCAATGTAACATACCCAGGGAAGAGCAGACTGACCTCACTCGGTCAATGTAACACACCCAGGGAAGAACAGACTGACCCCACTCTTTCAATTTAAAACACCCAGGGAAGAGCAGACTGACCCCACTCTGTCAATGTATCCCACCCAGTGAAGAGCTGACTGACCCCACTCTATCAATGTATCCCACCCAGTGAAGTGCAGACTGACCCCTCTCTGTCAATGTAACACTCCCACAGAAGAGCAGACTGAACTTACACTGTGAATGTAACACTCCCAGGGAAGAGCAGACTGACCCCACTCTGTCAATGTAACACAACCAGGGAAGAGCAGACTGACCCTACTCTGTCAATGTAACACACCCAGGAAAGAGCAGACTGACCCCACTCTATCAATGGAACCCAGCCAGGGAAGAGCAGACTGACCTCACTCTGTCAATGTAACACAACCAGGGAAGAGCAGACTGACTCAACTCTGTCAATGTAACACACCCAGGAAAGAGCAGACTGACCCCACTCTATCAATGGAACCCAGCCAGGGAAGAGCAGACTGACCTCACTCTGTCAATGTCACACACCCAAGATCAAACTGACCCCACTCTGTCAATGTAACACACCCAGGGAAGAGCAGTCTGACCTCAATCTGTCAATGTAACACTCCCAGGGAAGAGCAGACTGAACTTACACTGTGAATGTAACACACCCAGGGAAGAGCAGACTGACCCCACTCTGTCAATGTATCCCACCCAGTGAAGAGCTGACTGACCCCACTCTGTCAATGTATCCCACCCAGTGAAGTGCAGACTGACCCCTCTCTGTCAATGTAACACTCCCACAGAAGAGCAGACTGAACTTACACTGTGAATGTAACACTCCCAGGGAAGAGCAGACTGACCCCACTCTGTCAATGTAACAGACACATGGAAGAGCAGACTGACCCCACTCTGTCAGTGTATCCCACCCAGTAAAGAGCTGACTGACCCCACTCTGTCAATGTAACCCACCGAGTGAAGAGTAGACTGACAACACACTGTCAATGTAACACACCCAGGGAAGAGCAGACTGACACCACTCTGTCAATGTAACAGACACATGGAAGAGCAGACTGACCCCACTCTGTCAATGTGACACACCAAGGGAAGAGCAGACTGACCCCACTCTGTCAATGTAACACACCCAGTGAAGAGCAGACTGACCCCACTTTGTCAATGTAACACACCGAGTGAAGAGCAGACTGACCCCACTCTGTCAATGTAACAGACACAGGGAAGAGCAGACTGACCCCACTCTGTCAATGTAACACACCCAGGCAAGAGCAGACTGACCCCACTCTGTCATTTTAACCCACCCAGGGAAGAGCAGACTGACCCTACTCTGTCAATTTAACACACCCAGGCAAGAGCAGGCTGACCCCACCCTGTCAATGTAACACACCCAGTGAACAGCAGACTGACACAACTCTGTCAATTTAACACACTCAAAGAAGAGCAGACTGACCCCACTCTGTCAATGTAACACCCCGAGGGAAGAGCAGACTGCCTCTACTCTGTCAATGTAACACACCCAGGGAAGGGCAGACTGACCCCACTCTGTCATTTTAACCCACCCAGGCAAGAGCAGACTGACCCCACTCTGTCAATGTAACACACCCAAGAAGAGCAGACTGACCCCACTCTGTCAATGTAACACACCCAGTAAAGAGCTGACTGACCCCACTCTGTCAATGTAACCTACCCAGTGAAGAGCAGACGGACCCCACTCTGTCAATGTAACACACCGAATGAAGAGTAGACTGACAACACTCTGTCAATGTAACACACCCAGGGAAGAGCAGACTGACACCACTCTGTCAATGTAACATACCCAGGGAAGAGCAGACTGACCTCACTCGGTCAATGTAACACACCCAGGGAAGAACAGACTGACCCCACTCTGTCAATTTAAAACACCCAGGGAAGAGCAGACTGACCCCACTTTGTCAATGTAACACAACGAGTGAAGAGCAGACTGACCCCACTCTGTCAATGTAACACACCCAGTGAAGAGCAGACTGACCCCACTTTGTCAATGTGACACACCAAGGGAAGAGCAGACTGACCCCACTCTGTCAATGTGACACACCAAGGGAAGAGCAGACTGACCCCACTCTGTCAATGTAACACACCCAGTGAAGAGCAGACTGACCCCACTTTGTCAATGTAACACACCGAGTGAAGAGCAGACTGACCCCACTCTGTCAATGTAACAGACACAGGGAAGAGCAGACTGACCCCACTCTGTCAATGTAACACACCCAGGCAAGAGCAGACTGACCCCACTCTGTCAATGTAACACACCCAGGGAAGAGCAGACAGACCCTACTCTGTCAATGTAACACACCCAGGGAAGAGCAGACTGACCCCACTCTGTCAATGTAACAGAAACAGGGAAGAGCAGACTGACCCCACTCTGTCAATGTAACACACCCAGGCAAGAGCAGACTGACCCCACTCTGTCAATGTAACACACCCAGGGAAGTGCAGACTGCCCCCACTCTGTCAATGTAACACACCCAGGCAAGAGCAGAGTGACCCCACTCTGTCAATGTAACACACCCAGGCAAGAGCAGACTGACCCCACTCTGACAATGTAACACACCCAGGAAAGAGCAGACCGACCCCACTCCGTCAATGGAAACCAACCAGGGAAGAGCAGACTGACGCCACTCTGTCACTGTAACACACCCAGGGAAGATCAGACTGAAACCACTCTGTCAATGTAACACACCCAGGGAATAGCATACTGACCCCACTCTGTCAATGTAACACACAAAGGGAAGTGCAGACTGACCCCACTCTGTCAACGTAACACTTCCAGGGAAGAGCAGTCTGACCCCACTCTCAATGTTACACACCCAGCGAAGAACAGACAGACCCCACCCTGTCAATGTATCACATCCAGGGAAGTGCAGACTGACCCGACTCTGTCAATGTAACACACCCAGGGAAGTGCAGACTGACCCCACTCTATCAATGCAACACACCCAGGGTAGTGCAAACTGACCCAACTCTGTCAATGTAACACACCAAAGGAAGAGCAGTCTGACCCCACTCTGTCACTGTATCCCACCCAGTGTAGAGCAGGCTAACCGCACTCTGTTAATGTAAACCACTCAGGGAAGAGCAGACTGACCTCATTCTGTCAATGTAACAGAAACAGGGAAGAGCAGACTGACCCCACTCTGTCAATGTAACAGAATCAGGGAAGAGCAGACTGACCACACTCTGTCAATGTAACACACCGAGGCAAGAGCAGACTGACCCCACTCTGTCAATGTAACCCAGCCAGGGAAGAGCAGACTGACCTCACTCTGTCAATGTAACACACCCAAGATCAAACTGAACCCACTCTGTCAATGTAACACACCCAGGGAAGAGCAGACTGACCTCAATCTGTCAATGTAACACTCCCAGGGAAGAGCAGACTGAACTTACACTGTGAATGTAACACACCCAGGGAAGAGCAGACTGACCCCACTCTGTCAATGTATCCCACCCAGTGAAGAGCTGACTGACCCCACTCTGTCAATGTATCCCACCCAGTGAAGTGCAGACTGACCCCTCTCTGTCAATGTAACACTCCCACAGAAGAGCAGACTGAACTTACACTGTGAATGTAACACTCCCAGGAAAGAGCACACTGACCCCACTCTGTCAATGTAACAGACACATGGAAGAGCAGACTGACCCCACTCTGTCAGTGTATCCCACCCAGTAAAGAGCTGACTGACCCTACTCTGTCAATGTAACACACCGAGTGAAGAGTAGACTGACAACACACTGTCAATGTAACACACCCAGGGAAGAGCAGACTGACCCCACTCTGTCAATGTAACACACCCAGGGAAGAGCAGACTGACCCTACTCTGTCAATGTAACACACCCATGCAAGAGCAGACTGAACCCACTCTGTCAATGTAACAGAAACAGGGAAGAGCAGACTGACCCCACTCTGTCAATTTAACACACCCAGGCAAGAGAAGACTGACCCCACTCTGTCAATGTAACACACCCAGGGAAGAGCAGACTGACCCTACTCTGTCAATGTAACACACCCAGGAAAGAGCAGACTGACCCCACTCTTATCAATGTAACCCAGCCAGGGAAGAGCAGACTGACCACACTCTGTCAATGTAACACACCCAGGCAAGAGCAGACTGACCCCACTCTGTCAATGTAACACACCCAGGCAAGAGCAGACTGACCCCACTCTGTCAATGTAACAGACACAGGGAAGAGCAGACTGACCCCACTCTGTCAATTTATAACACCCAGGGAAGAGCAGACTGACCCCACTCTGTCAATGTAACACACCCAGTGAAGAGCAGACTGACCCCACTTTGTCAATGTAACACACCGAGTGAAGAGCAGACTGACCCCACTCTGTCAATGTAACAGACACAGGGAAGAGCAGACTGACCCCACTCTGTCAATGTAACACACCCAGGCAAGAGCAGACTGACCCCACTCTGTCAATGTAACACACCCAGGGAAGAGCAGACTGACCCTACTCTGTCAATGTAACCCAGCCAGGGAAGAGCAGACTAACCCCACTCTGTCAATGTAACACACCCAGGCAAGAGCAGACTGACCCCACTCTGTCAATGTAACACACCCAGGCAAGAGCTGACTGACCCCACTCTGTCAATGTAACAGACACAGGGAAGAGCAGACTAACCCCACTCTGTCAATTTATAACACCCAGGGAAGAGCAGACTGACCCCACTCTGTCAATGTAACACACCCAGTGAAGAGCAGACTGACCCCACTTTGTCAATGTAACACACCGAGTGAAGAGCAGACTGACCCCACTCTGTCAATGTAACAGACACAGGGAAGAGCAGACTGACCCCACTCTGTCAATGTAACACACCCAGGCACGAGCAGACTGACCCCACTCTGTCAATGTAACACACCCAGGGAAGAGCAGACTGACCCTACTCTGTCAATGTAACACACCCAGGGAAGAGCAGACTTACCCCACTCTGTCAATGTAACCCAGCCAGGGAAGAGCAGACTGACCCCACTCTGTCAATGTAACACACCCAGGAAAGAGCAGACTGACCCCACTCTGTCAATGTAACACACCCAGGGAAGAGCAGACTGACCCCACTCTGTCAATGTAACACACCCAGGCAAGAGCAGACTGACCCCACTCTATCAACGTAACACTTCCAGGGAAGAGCAGTCTGACCCCACTCTCAATGTTACACACCCAGCGAAGAGCAGACAGACCCCACCCTGTCAATATAACACATCCAGTGAAGTGCAGACTGACCCGACTCTGTCAATGTAACACACCCAGGGAAGTGCAGACTGACCCCACTCTGTCAATGCAACACACCCAGGGGAGTGCAAACTGACCCCACTCTGTCAATGTAACACAACAAATGAAGAGCAGTCTGACCCCACTCTGTCACTGTATCCCACCCAGTGTAGAGCAGGCTAACCGCACTCTGTCAATGTAAACCACTCAGGGAAGAGCAGACTGACCTCATTCTGTCAATGTAACACACCGAGGGAAGAGCAGACTGACCCCACTCTGTCAATGTAACAGAAACAGGGAAGAGCAGACTGACCCCACTCTGTCAATGTAACACACCCAGGCAAGAGCAGACTGACCCCACTCTGTCAATGTAACACACCCAGGGAAGAGCAGACTGACCCTACTCTGTCAATGTAACACACCCAGGAAAGAGCAGACTGACCCCACTCTGTCAATGTAACACACCCAGGGAAGAGCAGACTGACCTCACTCTGTCAATGTAACACACCCAGGCAAGAGCAGACTGACCCCACTCTGTCAATGTAACACACCCAAGAAGATCAAACTGACCCCACTCTGTCAATGTAACACACCCAGGGAAGAGCAGACTGACCTCAATCTGTCAATGTAACACTCCCAGGGAAGAGCAGACTAAACTTACACTGTGAATGTAACACACCCAGGGAAGAGCAGACTGACCCCACTCTGTCAATGTATCCCACCCAGTGAAGAGCTGACTGACCCCACTCTGTCAATGTATCCCACCCAGTGAAGTGCAGACTGACCCCACTCTGTCAATGTAACACTCCCACAGAAGAGCAGACTGACCCCACCCTGTCAATGTAACAGACACATGGAAGAGCAGACTGACCCCACTCTGTCAGTGTATCCCACCCAGTAAAGAGCTGACTGACCCCACTCTGTCAATGTAACCCACCCAGTGAAGAGCAGACTGACCCCACTCTGTCAATGTAACACACCGAGTGAAGAGTAGACTGACAACACTCTGTCAATGTAACACACCCAGGGAAGAGCAGACTGACACCACTCTGTCAATGTAACATACCCAGGGAAGAGCAGACTGACCTCACTCGGTCAATGTAACACACCCAGGGAAGAACAGACTGACCCCACTCTGTCAATTTAAAACACCCAGGGAAGAGCAGACTGACCCCACTTTGTCAATGTAACACACCGAGTGAAGAGCAGACTGACCCCACTCTGTCAATGTAACAGACACATGGAAGAGCAGACTGACCCCACTCTGTCAATGTGACACACCAAGGGAAGAGCAGACTGACCCCACTTTGTCAATGTAACACACCGAGTGAAGAGCAGACTGACCCCACTCTGTCAATGTAACAGACACAGGGAAGAGCAGACTGACCCCACTCTGTCAATGTAACACACCCAGGCAAGAGCAGACTGACCCCACTCTGTCAATGTAACACACCCAGGGAAGAGCAGACTGACCCTACTCTGTCAATGTAACACACCCAGGGAAGAGCAGACTGACCCCACTCTGTCAATGTAACACACCCAGGCAAGAGCAGACTGACCCCACTCTGTCAATGTAACACACCCAGGGAAGAGCAGACTGACCCTACTCTGTCAATGTAACACACCCAGGAAAGAGCAGACTGACCCCACTCTATCAATGTAACCCAGCCAGGGAAGAGCAGACTGACCACACTCTGTCAATGTAACACACCCAGGCAAGAGCAGACTGACCCCACTCTGTCAATGTAACACACCCAGGGAAGAGCAGACTGACCCTACTCTGTCAATGTAACACACCCAGGCAAGAGCAGACTGACCCCACTCTGTCAATGTAACAGACACAGGGAAGAGCAGACTGACCGCACTCTGTCAATGTAACACACCCAGGCAAGAGCAGACTGACCCCACTCTGTCAATGTAACACACCCAGGGAAGAGCAGACTGACCCTACTCTGTCAATGTAACACACCCAGGCAAGAGCAGACTGACCCCACTCTGTCAATGTAACACACCCAGGCAAGAGCAGACTGACCCCACTCTGTCAATGTAACACACCCAGGGAAGAGCAGACCGACCCCACTCTGTCAATGGAAACCAACCAGGGAAGAGCAGACCGACCCCACTCTGTCAATGGAAACCAACCAGGGAAGAGCACACTGATGCCATTCTGTCACTGTAACACACCCAGGGAAGATCAGACTGAAAACACTCTGTCAATGTAACACACCCAGGGAATAGCATACTGACCCCACTCTGTCAATGTATCCCACCCAGTGAAGTGCAGACTGACCCCTCTCTGTCAATGTAACACTCCCACAGAAGAGCAGACTGAACTTACACTGTGAATGTAACACACCCAGGGAAGAGCAGACTGACCCCACTCTGTCAATGTATCCCACCCAGTGAAGAGCTGACTGACCCCACTCTGTCAATGTATCCCACCCAGTGAAGTGCAGACTGACCCCACTCTGTCAACGTAACACTTCCAGGGAAGAGCAGTCTGACCCCACTCTCAATGTTACACACCCAGCGAAGAACAGACAGACCCCACCCTGTCAATATAACACATCCAGGGAAGTGCAGACTGACCCGACTCTGTCAATGTAACACACCCAGGGAAGTGCAGACTGACCCCACTCTGTCAATGCAACACACCCAGGGGAGTGCAAACTGACCCCACTCTGTCAATGTAACACAACAAATGAAGAGCAGTCTGACCCCACTCTGTCACTGTATCCCACCCAGTGTAGAGCAGGCTAACCGCACTCTGTTAATGTAAACCACTCAGGGAAGAGCAGACTGACCTCATTCTGTCAATGTAACAGAAACAGGGAAGAGCAGACTGACCCCACTCTGTCAATGTAACAGAAACAGGGAAGAGCAGACTGACCCCACTCTGTCAATGTAACACACCCAGGCAAGAGCAGACTGACCCCACTCTGTCAATGTAACACACCCAGGGAAGAGCAGACTGACCCTACTCTGTCAATGTAACACACCCAGGAAAGAGCAGACTGACCCCACTCTGTCAATGTAACCAAGCCAGGGAAGAGCAGACTGACCTCACTCTGTCAATGTAACACACCCAGGCAAGAGCAGACTGACCCCACTCTGTCAATGTAACACACCCAAGAAGATCAAAGTGACCCCACTCTGTCAATGTAACACACCCAGGGAAGAGCAGACTGACCTCAATCTGTCAATGTAACACTCCTAGGGAAGAGCAGACTAAACTTACACTGTGAATGTAACACACCCAGGAAAGAGCAGACTGACCCCACTCTGTCAATGTATCCCACCCAGTGAAGAGCTGACTGACCCCACTCTGTCAATGTATCCCACCCAGTGAAGTGCAGACTGACCCCTCTCTGTCAATGTAACACTCCCACAGAAGAGCAGACTGAACTTACACTGTGAATGTAACACTCCCAGGGAAGAGCAGACTGACCCCACTCTGTCAATGTAACACTCCCAGGGAAGAGCAGACTGACCCCACTCTGTCAGTGTATCCCACCCAGTAAAGAGCTGACTGACCCCACTCTGTCAATGTAACCCACCCAGTGAAGAGCAGACTGACCCCACTCTGTCAATGTAACACACCGAGTGAAGAGTAGCCTGACAACACTCTGTCAATGTAACACACCCAGGGAAGAGCAGACTGACACCACTCTGTCAATGTAACATACCCAGGGAAGAGCAGACTGACCTCACTCGGTCAATGTAACACACCCAGGGAAGAACAGACTGACCCCACTCTGTCAATTTAAAACACCGAGTGAAGAGCAGACTGACCCCACTTTGTCAATGTAACACACCGAGTGAAGAGCAGACTGACCCCACTCTGTCAATGTAACAGACACATGGAAGAGCAGACTGACCCCACTCTGTGAATGTAACACACCCAGGGAAGAGCAGACTGACCCCACTCTGTCAATGTATCCCACCCAGTGAAGAGCTGACTGACCCCACTCTGTCAATGTATCCCACCCAGTGAAGTGCAGACTGACCCCACTCTGTCAATGTAACACTCCAACAGAAGAGCAGACTGACCCCACCCTGTCAATGTAACAGACACATGGAAGAGCAGACTGACCCCACTCTGTCAGTGTATCCCACCCAGTAAAGAGCTGACTGACCCCACTCTGTCAATGTAACCCACCCAGTGAAGAGCAGACTGACCCCACTCTGTCAATGTAACACACCGAGTGAAGAGTAGACTGACAACACTCTGTCAATGTAACACACCCAGGGAAGAGCAGACTGACACCACTCTGTCAATGTAACATACCCAGGGAAGAGCAGACTGACCTCACTCGGTCAATGTAACACACCCAGGGAAGAACAGACTGACCCCACTCTGTCAATTTAAAACACCCAGGGAAGAGCAGACTGACCCCACTTTGTCAATGTAACACACCGAGTGAAGAGCAGACTGACCCCACTCTGTCAATGTAACAGACACATGGAAGAGCAGACTGACCCCACTCTGTCAATGTGACACACCAAGGGAAGAGCAGACTGACCCCACTTTGTCAATGTAACACACCGAGTGAAGAGCAGACTGACCCCACTCTGTCAATGTAACAGACACAGGGAAGAGCAGACTGACCCCACTCTGTCAATGTAACACACCCAGGCAAGAGCAGACTGACCCCACTCTGTCAATGTAACACACCCAGGGAAGAGCAGACTGACCCTACTCTGTCAATGTAACACACCCAGGAAAGAGCAGACTGACCCCACTCTATCAATGTAACCCAGCCAGGGAAGAGCAGACTGACCACACTCTGTCAATGTAACACACCCAGGCAAGAGCAGACTGACCCCACTCTGTCAATGTAACACACCCAGGGAAGAGCAGACTGACCCTACTCTGTCAATGTAACACACCCAGGGAAGAGCAGACTGACCCCACTCTGTCAATGTAACACACCCAGGCAAGAGCAGACTGACCCCACTCTGTCAATGTAACACACCCAGGGAAGAGCAGACTGACCCTACTCTGTCAATGTAACACACCCAGGAAAGAGCAGACTGACCCCACTCTATCAATGTAACCCAGCCAGGGAAGAGCAGACTGACCACACTCTGTCAATGTAACACACCCAGGCAAGAGCAGACTGACCCCACTCTGTCAATGTAACACACCCAGGGAAGAGCAGACTGACCCTACTCTGTCAATGTAACACACCCAGGCAAGAGCAGACTGACCCCACTCTGTCAATGTAACAGACACAGGGAAGAGCAGACTGACCGCACTCTGTCAATGTAACACACCCAGGCAAGAGCAGACTGACCCCACTCTGTCAATGTAACACACCCAGGCAAGAGCAGACTGACCCCACTCTGTCAATGTAACACACCCAGGCAAGAGCAGACTGACCCCACTCTGTCAATGTAACACACCCAGGGAAGAGCAGACCGACCCCACTCTGTCAATGGAAACCAACCAGGGAAGAGCAGACCGACCCCACTCTGTCAATGGAAACCAACCAGGGAAGAGCAGACCGACCCCACTCTGTCAATGGAAACCAACCAGGGAAGAGCACACTGATGCCATTCTGTCACTGTAACACACCCAGGGAAGATCAGACTGAAAACACTCTGTCAATGTAACACACCCAGGGAATAGCATACTGACCCCACTCTGTCAATGTATCCCACCCAGTGAAGTGCAGACTGACCCCTCTCTGTCAATGTAACACTCCCACAGAAGAGCAGACTGAACTTACACTGTGAATGTAACACACCCAGGGAAGAGCAGACTGACCCCACTCTGTCAATGTATCCCACCCAGTGAAGAGCTGACTGACCCCACTCTGTCAATGTATCCCACCCAGTGAAGTGCAGACTGACCCCACTCTGTCAACGTAACACTTCCAGGGAAGAGCAGTCTGACCCCACTCTCAATGTTACACACCCAGCGAAGAACAGACAGACCCCACCCTGTCAATATAACACATCCAGGGAAGTGCAGACTGACCCGACTCTGTCAATGTAACACACCCAGGGAAGTGCAGACTGACCCCACTCTGTCAATGCAACACACCCAGGGGAGTGCAAACTGACCCCACTCTGTCAATGTAACACAACAAATGAAGAGCAGTCTGACCCCACTCTGTCACTGTATCCCACCCAGTGTAGAGCAGGCTAACCGCACTCTGTTAATGTAAACCACTCAGGGAAGAGCAGACTGACCTCATTCTGTCAATGTAACAGAAACAGGGAAGAGCAGACTGACCCCACTCTGTCAATGTAACAGAAACAGGGAAGAGCAGACTGACCCCACTCTGTCAATGTAACACACCCAGGCAAGAGCAGACTGACCCCACTCTGTCAATGTAACACACCCAGGGAAGAGCAGACTGACCCTACTCTGTCAATGTAACACACCCAGGAAAGAGCAGACTGACCCCACTCTGTCAATGTAACCAAGCCAGGGAAGAGCAGACTGACCTCACTCTGTCAATGTAACACACCCAGGCAAGAGCAGACTGACCCCACTCTGTCAATGTAACACACCCAAGAAGATCAAAGTGACCCCACTCTGTCAATGTAACACACCCAGGGAAGAGCAGACTGACCTCAATCTGTCAATGTAACACTCCTAGGGAAGAGCAGACTAAACTTACACTGTGAATGTAACACACCCAGGGAAGAGCAGACTGACCCCACTCTGTCAATGTATCCCACCCAGTGAAGAGCTGACTGACCCCACTCTGTCAATGTATCCCACCCAGTGAAGTGCAGACTGACCCCTCTCTGTCAATGTAACACTCCCACAGAAGAGCAGACTGAACTTACACTGTGAATGTAACACTCCCAGGGAAGAGCAGACTGACCCCACTCTGTCAATGTAACACTCCCAGGGAAGAGCAGACTGACCCCACTCTGTCAGTGTATCCCACCCAGTAAAGAGCTGACTGACCCCACTCTGTCAATGTAACCCACCCAGTGAAGAGCAGACTGACCCCACTCTGTCAATGTAACACACCGAGTGAAGAGTAGCCTGACAACACTCTGTCAATGTAACACACCCAGGGAAGAGCAGACTGACACCACTCTGTCAATGTAACATACCCAGGGAAGAGCAGACTGACCTCACTCGGTCAATGTAACACACCCAGGGAAGAACAGACTGACCCCACTCTGTCAATTTAAAACACCGAGTGAAGAGCAGACTGACCCCACTTTGTCAATGTAACACACCGAGTGAAGAGCAGACTGACCCCACTCTGTCAATGTAACAGACACATGGAAGAGCAGACTGACCCCACTCTGTGAATGTAACACACCCAGGGAAGAGCAGACTGACCCCACTCTGTCAATGTATCCCACCCAGTGAAGAGCTGACTGACCCCACTCTGTCAATGTATCCCACCCAGTGAAGTGCAGACTGACCCCACTCTGTCAATGTAACACTCCAACAGAAGAGCAGACTGACCCCACCCTGTCAATGTAACAGACACATGGAAGAGCAGACTGACCCCACTCTGTCAGTGTATCCCACCCAGTAAAGAGCTGACTGACCCCACTCTGTCAATGTAACCCACCCAGTGAAGAGCAGACTGACCCCACTCTGTCAATGTAACACACCGAGTGAAGAGTAGACTGACAACACTCTGTCAATGTAACACACCCAGGGAAGAGCAGACTGACACCACTCTGTCAATGTAACATACCCAGGGAAGAGCAGACTGACCTCACTCGGTCAATGTAACACACCCAGGGAAGAACAGACTGACCCCACTCTGTCAATTTAAAACACCCAGGGAAGAGCAGACTGACCCCACTTTGTCAATGTAACACACCGAGTGAAGAGCAGACTGACCCCACTCTGTCAATGTAACAGACACATGGAAGAGCAGACTGACCCCACTCTGTCAATGTGACACACCAAGGGAAGAGCAGACTGACCCCACTTTGTCAATGTAACACACCGAGTGAAGAGCAGACTGACCCCACTCTGTCAATGTAACAGACACAGGGAAGAGCAGACTGACCCCACTCTGTCAATGTAACACACCCAGGCAAGAGCAGACTGACCCCACTCTGTCAATGTAACACACCCAGGGAAGAGCAGACTGACCCTACTCTGTCAATGTAACACACCCAGGAAAGAGCAGACTGACCCCACTCTATCAATGTAACCCAGCCAGGGAAGAGCAGACTGACCACACTCTGTCAATGTAACACACCCAGGCAAGAGCAGACTGACCCCACTCTGTCAATGTAACACACCCAGGGAAGAGCAGACTGACCCTACTCTGTCAATGTAACACACCCAGGGAAGAGCAGACTGACCCCACTCTGTCAATGTAACACACCCAGGCAAGAGCAGACTGACCCCACTCTGTCAATGTAACACACCCAGGGAAGAGCAGACTGACCCTACTCTGTCAATGTAACACACCCAGGAAAGAGCAGACTGACCCCACTCTATCAATGTAACCCAGCCAGGGAAGAGCAGACTGACCACACTCTGTCAATGTAACACACCCAGGCAAGAGCAGACTGACCCCACTCTGTCAATGTAACACACCCAGGGAAGAGCAGACTGACCCTACTCTGTCAATGTAACACACCCAGGCAAGAGCAGACTGACCCCACTCTGTCAATGTAACAGACACAGGGAAGAGCAGACTGACCGCACTCTGTCAATGTAACACACCCAGGCAAGAGCAGACTGACCCCACTCTGTCAATGTAACACACCCAGGCAAGAGCAGACTGACCCCACTCTGTCAATGTAACACACCCAGGCAAGAGCAGACTGACCCCACTCTGTCAATGTAACACACCCAGGGAAGAGCAGACCGACCCCACTCTGTCAATGGAAACCAACCAGGGAAGAGCAGACCGACCCCACTCTGTCAATGGAAACCAACCAGGGAAGAGCACACTGATGCCATTCTGTCACTGTAACACACCCAGGGAAGATCAGACTGAAAACACTCTGTCAATGTAACACACCCAGGGAATAGCATACTGACCCCACTCTGTCAATGTATCCCACCCAGTGAAGTGCAGACTGACCCCTCTCTGTCAATGTAACACTCCCACAGAAGAGCAGACTGAACTTACACTGTGAATGTAACACACCCAGGGAAGAGCAGACTGACCCCACTCTGTCAATGTATCCCACCCAGTGAAGAGCTGACTGACCCCACTCTGTCAATGTATCCCACCCAGTGAAGTGCAGACTGACCCCACTCTGTCAACGTAACACTTCCAGGGAAGAGCAGTCTGACCCCACTCTCAATGTTACACACCCAGCGAAGAACAGACAGACCCCACCCTGTCAATATAACACATCCAGGGAAGTGCAGACTGACCCGACTCTGTCAATGTAACACACCCAGGGAAGTGCAGACTGACCCCACTCTGTCAATGCAACACACCCAGGGGAGTGCAAACTGACCCCACTCTGTCAATGTAACACAACAAATGAAGAGCAGTCTGACCCCACTCTGTCACTGTATCCCACCCAGTGTAGAGCAGGCTAACCGCACTCTGTTAATGTAAACCACTCAGGGAAGAGCAGACTGACCCCACTCTGTCAATGTAACACACCCAGGGAAGAGCAGACTGACCCTACTCTGTCAATGTAACACACCCAGGAAAGAGCAGACTGACCCCACTCTGTCAATGTAACCAAGCCAGGGAAGAGCAGACTGACCTCACTCTGTCAATGTAACACACCCAGGCAAGAGCAGACTGACCCCACTCTGTCAATGTAACACACCCAAGAAGATCAAAGTGACCCCACTCTGTCAATGTAACACACCCAGGGAAGAGCAGACTGACCTCAATCTGTCAATGTAACACTCCTAGGGAAGAGCAGACTAAACTTACACTGTGAATGTAACACACCCAGGGAAGAGCAGACTGACCCCACTCTGTCAATGTATCCCACCCAGTGAAGAGCTGACTGACCCCACTCTGTCAATGTATCCCACCCAGTGAAGTGCAGACTGACCCCTCTCTGTCAATGTAACACTCCCACAGAAGAGCAGACTGAACTTACACTGTGAATGTAACACTCCCAGGGAAGAGCAGACTGACCCCACTCTGTCAATGTAACACTCCCAGGGAAGAGCAGACTGACCCCACTCTGTCAGTGTATCCCACCCAGTAAAGAGCTGACTGACCCCACTCTGTCAATGTAACCCACCCAGTGAAGAGCAGACTGACCCCACTCTGTCAATGTAACACACCGAGTGAAGAGTAGCCTGACAACACTCTGTCAATGTAACACACCCAGGGAAGAGCAGACTGACACCACTCTGTCAATGTAACATACCCAGGGAAGAGCAGACTGACCTCACTCGGTCAATGTAACACACCCAGGGAAGAACAGACTGACCCCACTCTGTCAATTTAAAACACCGAGTGAAGAGCAGACTGACCCCACTTTGTCAATGTAACACACCGAGTGAAGAGCAGACTGACCCCACTCTGTCAATGTAACAGACACATGGAAGAGCAGACTGACCCCACTCTGTGAATGTAACACACCCAGGGAAGAGCAGACTGACCCCACTCTGTCAATGTATCCCACCCAGTGAAGAGCTGACTGACCCCACTCTGTCAATGTATCCCACCCAGTGAAGTGCAGACTGACCCCACTCTGTCAATGTAACACTCCAACAGAAGAGCAGACTGACCCCACCCTGTCAATGTAACAGACACATGGAAGAGCAGACTGACCCCACTCTGTCAGTGTATCCCACCCAGTAAAGAGCTGACTGACCCCACTCTGTCAATGTAACCCACCCAGTGAAGAGCAGACTGACCCCACTCTGTCAATGTAACACACCGAGTGAAGAGTAGACTGACAACACTCTGTCAATGTAACACACCCAGGGAAGAGCAGACTGACACCACTCTGTCAATGTAACATACCCAGGGAAGAGCAGACTGACCTCACTCGGTCAATGTAACACACCCAGGGAAGAACAGACTGACCCCACTCTGTCAATTTAAAACACCCAGGGAAGAGCAGACTGACCCCACTTTGTCAATGTAACACACCGAGTGAAGAGCAGACTGACCCCACTCTGTCAATGTAACAGACACATGGAAGAGCAGACTGACCCCACTCTGTCAATGTGACACACCAAGGGAAGAGCAGACTGACCCCACTTTGTCAATGTAACACACCGAGTGAAGAGCAGACTGACCCCACTCTGTCAATGTAACAGACACAGGGAAGAGCAGACTGACCCCACTCTGTCAATGTAACACACCCAGGCAAGAGCAGACTGACCCCACTCTGTCAATGTAACACACCCAGGGAAGAGCAGACTGACCCTACTCTGTCAATGTAACACACCCAGGAAAGAGCAGACTGACCCCACTCTATCAATGTAACCCAGCCAGGGAAGAGCAGACTGACCACACTCTGTCAATGTAACACACCCAGGCAAGAGCAGACTGACCCCACTCTGTCAATGTAACACACCCAGGGAAGAGCAGACTGACCCTACTCTGTCAATGTAACACACCCAGGGAAGAGCAGACTGACCCCACTCTGTCAATGTAACACACCCAGGCAAGAGCAGACTGACCCCACTCTGTCAATGTAACACACCCAGGGAAGAGCAGACTGACCCTACTCTGTCAATGTAACACACCCAGGAAAGAGCAGACTGACCCCACTCTATCAATGTAACCCAGCCAGGGAAGAGCAGACTGACCACACTCTGTCAATGTAACACACCCAGGCAAGAGCAGACTGACCCCACTCTGTCAATGTAACACACCCAGGGAAGAGCAGACTGACCCTACTCTGTCAATGTAACACACCCAGGCAAGAGCAGACTGACCCCACTCTGTCAATGTAACAGACACAGGGAAGAGCAGACTGACCGCACTCTGTCAATGTAACACACCCAGGCAAGAGCAGACTGACCCCACTCTGTCAATGTAACACACCCAGGCAAGAGCAGACTGACCCCACTCTGTCAATGTAACACACCCAGGCAAGAGCAGACTGACCCCACTCTGTCAATGTAACACACCCAGGGAAGAGCAGACCGACCCCACTCTGTCAATGGAAACCAACCAGGGAAGAGCAGACCGACCCCACTCTGTCAATGGAAACCAACCAGGGAAGAGCACACTGATGCCATTCTGTCACTGTAACACACCCAGGGAAGATCAGACTGAAAACACTCTGTCAATGTAACACACCCAGGGAATAGCATACTGACCCCACTCTGTCAATGTATCCCACCCAGTGAAGTGCAGACTGACCCCTCTCTGTCAATGTAACACTCCCACAGAAGAGCAGACTGAACTTACACTGTGAATGTAACACACCCAGGGAAGAGCAGACTGACCCCACTCTGTCAATGTATCCCACCCAGTGAAGAGCTGACTGACCCCACTCTGTCAATGTATCCCACCCAGTGAAGTGCAGACTGACCCCACTCTGTCAACGTAACACTTCCAGGGAAGAGCAGTCTGACCCCACTCTCAATGTTACACACCCAGCGAAGAACAGACAGACCCCACCCTGTCAATATAACACATCCAGGGAAGTGCAGACTGACCCGACTCTGTCAATGTAACACACCCAGGGAAGTGCAGACTGACCCCACTCTGTCAATGCAACACACCCAGGGGAGTGCAAACTGACCCCACTCTGTCAATGTAACACAACAAATGAAGAGCAGTCTGACCCCACTCTGTCACTGTATCCCACCCAGTGTAGAGCAGGCTAACCGCACTCTGTTAATGTAAACCACTCAGGGAAGAGCAGACTGACCTCATTCTGTCAATGTAACAGAAACAGGGAAGAGCAGACTGACCCCACTCTGTCAATGTAACAGAAACAGGGAAGAGCAGACTGACCCCACTCTGTCAATGTAACACACCCAGGCAAGAGCAGACTGACCCCACTCTGTCAATGTAACACACCCAGGGAAGAGCAGACTGACCCTACTCTGTCAATGTAACACACCCAGGAAAGAGCAGACTGACCCCACTCTGTCAATGTAACCAAGCCAGGGAAGAGCAGACTGACCTCACTCTGTCAATGTAACACACCCAGGCAAGAGCAGACTGACCCCACTCTGTCAATGTAACACACCCAAGAAGATCAAAGTGACCCCACTCTGTCAATGTAACACACCCAGGGAAGAGCAGACTGACCTCAATCTGTCAATGTAACACTCCTAGGGAAGAGCAGACTAAACTTACACTGTGAATGTAACACACCCAGGGAAGAGCAGACTGACCCCACTCTGTCAATGTATCCCACCCAGTGAAGAGCTGACTGACCCCACTCTGTCAATGTATCCCACCCAGTGAAGTGCAGACTGACCCCTCTCTGTCAATGTAACACTCCCACAGAAGAGCAGACTGAACTTACACTGTGAATGTAACACTCCCAGGGAAGAGCAGACTGACCCCACTCTGTCAATGTAACACTCCCAGGGAAGAGCAGACTGACCCCACTCTGTCAGTGTATCCCACCCAGTAAAGAGCTGACTGACCCCACTCTGTCAATGTAACCCACCCAGTGAAGAGCAGACTGACCCCACTCTGTCAATGTAACACACCGAGTGAAGAGTAGCCTGACAACACTCTGTCAATGTAACACACCCAGGGAAGAGCAGACTGACACCACTCTGTCAATGTAACATACCCAGGGAAGAGCAGACTGACCTCACTCGGTCAATGTAACACACCCAGGGAAGAACAGACTGACCCCACTCTGTCAATTTAAAACACCGAGTGAAGAGCAGACTGACCCCACTTTGTCAATGTAACACACCGAGTGAAGAGCAGACTGACCCCACTCTGTCAATGTAACAGACACATGGAAGAGCAGACTGACCCCACTCTGTCAATGTGACACACCAAGGGAAGAGCAGACTGACCCCACTCTGTCAATGTAACACACCCAGTGAAGAGCAGACTGACCCCACTTTGTCAATGTAACACACCGAGTGAAGAGCAGACTGACCCCACTCTGTCAATGTAACAGACACAGGGAAGAGCAGACTGACCCCACTCTGTCAATGTAACACACCCAGGCAAGAGCAGACTGACCCCACTCTGTCAATGTAACACACCCAGGGAAGAGCAGACTGACCCTACTCTGTCAATGTAACACACCCAGGGAAGAGCAGACTGACCCCACTCTGTCAATGTAACACACCCAGGCAAGAGCAGACTGACCCCACTCTGTCAATGTAACACACCCAGGGAAGAGCAGACTGACCCTACTCTGTCAATGTAACACACCCAGGAAAGAGCAGACTGACCCCACTCTATCAATGGAACCCAGCCAGGGAAGAGCAGACTGACCACAGTCTGTCAATGTAACACACCCAGGCAAGAGCAGACTGACCCCACTCTGTCAATGTAACACACCCAGGGAAGAGCAGACTGACCCTACTCTGTCAATGTAACACACCCAGGCAATTGCAGACTGACCCCACTCTGTCAATGTAACAGACACAGGGAAGAGCAGACTGACCGCACTCTGTCAATGTAACACACCCAGGCAAGAGCAGACTGACACCACTCTGTCAATGTAACACACCCGGGGAAGAGCAGACTGACCCTACTCTGTCAATGTAACACACCCATGGAAGAGCAGACTGACCCCACTCTGTCAATGTAACACACCCAGGCAAGAGCAGACGGACCCCACTCTGTCAATGTAACACACCCAGGGAAGAGCAGACCGACCCCACTCTGTCAATGGAAACCAACCAGGGAAGAGCAGACCGACCCCACTCTGTCAATGGAAACCAAACAGGGAAGAGCAGACTGACGCCATTCTGTCACTGTAACACACCCAGGGAAGATCAGACTGAAAACACTCTGTCAATGTAACACACCCAGGGAATAGCATACTGACCCCACTCTGTCAATGTAACACTCCCAGGGAATAGCAGACTGACACCACTCTGTCAATGTAACACACCCAGGGAAGTGCAGACTGACCCCACTCTGTCAACGTAACACTTCCAGGGAAGAGCAGTCTGACCCCACTCTGTCAATGTAACACACCCAGGGAAGAGCAGACCGACCCCACTCTCAATGTTACACACCCAGCGAAGAACAGACAGACCCCACCCTGTCAATATAACACATCCAGGGATGTGCAGACTGACCCGACTCTGTCAATGTAACACACCCAGGGAAGTGCAGACTGACCCCACTCTGTCACTGCAACACACCCAGGGGAGTGCAAACTGACCCCACTCTGTCAATGTAACACAACAAATGAAGAGCAGTCTGACCCCACTCTGTCACTGTATCCCACCCAGTGTAGAGCAGGCTAACCGCACTCTGTCAATGTAAACCACTCAGGGAAGAGCAGACTGACCTCATTCTGTCAATGTAACACACCGAGGGAAGAGCAGACTGACCCCACTCTGTCAATGTAACAGAAACAGGGAAGAGCAGACTGACCCCACTCTGTCAATGTAACACACCCAGGCAAGAGCAGACTGACCCCACTCTGTCAATGTAACACACCCAGGGAAGAGCAGACTGACCCTACTCTGTCAATGTAACACACCCAGGAAAGAGCAGACTGACCCCACTCTGTCAATGTAACCCAGCCAGGGAAGAGCAGACTGACCTCACTCTGTCAATGTAACACACCCAGGCAAGAGCAGACTGACCCCACTCTGTCAATGTAACACACCCAAGAAGATCAAAGTGACCCCACTCTGTCAATGTAACACACCCAGGGAAGAGCAGACTGACCTCAATCTGTCAATGTAACACTCCTAGGGAAGAGCAGACTAAACTTACACTGTGAATGTAACACACCCAGGGAAGAGCAGACTGACCCCACTCTGTCAATGTATCCCACCCAGTGAAGAGCTGACTGACCCCACTCTGTCAATGTATCCCACCCAGTGAAGTGCAGACTGACCCCTCTCTGTCAATGTAACACTCCCACAGAAGAGCAGACTGAACTTACACTGTGAATGTAACACTCCCAGGGAAGAGCAGACTGACCCCACTCTGTCAATGTAACACTCCCAGGGAAGAGCAGACTGACCCCACTCTGTCAGTGTATCCCACCCAGTAAAGAGCTGACTGACCCCACTCTGTCAATGTAACCCACCCAGTGAAGAGCAGACTGACCCCACTCTGTCAATGTAACACACCGAGTGAAGAGTAGCCTGACAACACTCTGTCAATGTAACACACCCAGGGAAGAGCAGACTGACACCACTCTGTCAATGTAACATACCCAGGGAAGAGCAGACTGACCTCACTCGGTCAATGTAGCACACCCAGGGAAGAACAGACTGACCCCACTCTGTCAATTTAAAACACCGAGTGAAGAGCAGACTGACCCCACTTTGTCAATGTAACACACCGAGTGAAGAGCAGACTGACCCCACTCTGTCAATGTAACAGACACATGGAAGAGCAGACTGACCCCACTCTGTCAATGTGACACACCAAGGGAAGAGCAGACTGACCCCACTCTGTCAATGTAACACACCCAGTGAAGAGCAGACTGACCCCACTTTGTCAATGTAACACACCGAGTGAAGAGCAGACTGACCCCACTCTGTCAATGTAACAGACACAGGGAAGAGCAGACTGACCCCACTCTGTCAATGTAACACACCCAGGCAAGAGCAGACTGACCCCACTCTGTCAATGTAACACACCCAGGGAAGAGCAGACTGACCCTACTCTGTCAATGTAACACACCCAGGGAAGAGCAGACTGACCCCACTCTGTCAATGTAACACACCCAGGCAAGAGCAGACTGACCCCACTCTGTCAATGTAACACACCCAGGGAAGAGCAGACTGACCCTACTCTGTCAATGTAACACACCCAGGAAAGAGCAGACTGACCCCACTCTATCAATGGAACCCAGCCAGGGAAGAGCAGACTGACCACAGTCTGTCAATGTAACACACCCAGGCAAGAGCAGACTGACCCCACTCTGTCAATGTAACACACCCAGGGAAGAGCAGACTGACCCTACTCTGTCAATGTAACACACCCAGGCAATTGCAGACTGACCCCACTCTGTCAATGTAACAGACACAGGGAAGAGCAGACTGACCGCACTCTGTCAATGTAACACACCCAGGCAAGAGCAGACTGACACCACTCTGTCAATGTAACACACCCGGGGAAGAGCAGACTGACCCTACTCTGTCAATGTAACACACCCATGGAAGAGCAGACTGACCCCACTCTGTCAATGTAACACACCCAGGCAAGAGCAGACGGACCCCACTCTGACAATGTAACACACCCAGGGAAGAGCAGACCGACCCCACTCTGTCAATGGAAACCAACCAGGGAAGAGCAGACCGACCCCACTCTGTCAATGGAAACCAAACAGGGAAGAGCAGACTGACGCCATTCTGTCACTGTAACACACCCAGGGAAGATCAGACTGAAAACACTCTGTCAATGTAACACACCCAGGGAATAGCATACTGACCCCACTCTGTCAATGTAACACTCCCAGGGAATAGCAGACTGACACCACTCTGTCAATGTAACACACCCAGGGAAGTGCAGACTGACCCCACTCTGTCAACGTAACACTTCCAGGGAAGAGCAGTCTGACCCCACTCTGTCAATGTAACACACCCAGGGAAGAGCAGACCGACCCCACTCTCAATGTTACACACCCAGCGAAGAACAGACAGACCCCACCCTGTCAATATAACACATCCAGGGATGTGCAGACTGACCCGACTCTGTCAATGTTACACACCCAGGGAAGTGCAGACTGACCCCACTCTGTCACTGCAACACACCCAGGGGAGTGCAAACTGACCCCACTCTGTCAATGTAACACAACAAATGAAGAGCAGTCTGACCCCACTCTGTCACTGTATCCCACCCAGTGTAGAGCAGGCTAACCGCACTCTGTCAATGTAAACCACTCAGGGAAGAGCAGACTGACCTCATTCTGTCAATGTAACACACCGAGGGAAGAGCAGACTGACCCCACTCTGTCAATGTAACAGAAACAGGGAAGAGCAGACTGACCCCACTCTGTCAATGTAACACACCCAGGCAAGAGCAGACTGACCCCACTCTGTCAATGTAACACACCCAGGGAAGAGCAGACTGACCCTACTCTGTCAATGTAACACACCCAGGAAAGAGCAGACTGACCCCACTCTGTCAATGTAACCCAGCCAGGGAAGAGCAGACTGACCTCACTCTGTCAATGTAACACACCCAGGCAAGAGCAGACTGACCCCACTCTGTCAATGTAACACACCCAAGAAGATCAAAGTGACCCCACTCTGTCAATGTAACACACCCAGGGAAGAGCAGACTGACCTCAATCTGTCAATGTAACACTCCCAGGGATGAGCAGACTAAACTTACACTGTGAATGTAACACACCCAGGGAAGAGCAGACTGACCCCACTCTGTCAATGTATCCCACCCAGTGAAGAGCTGACTGACCCCACTCTGTTAATGTTTCCCACCCAGTGAAGTGCAGACTGACCCCTCTCTGTCAATGTAACACTCCCACAGAAGAGCAGACTGAACTTACACTGTGAATGTAACACTCCCAGGGAAGAGCAGACTGACCCCACTCGGTCAATGTAACACTCCCAGGGAAGAGCAGACTGACCCCACTCTGTCAGTGTATCCCACCCAGTAAAGAGCTGACTGACCCCACTCTGTCAATGTGACCCACCCAGTGAAGAGCAGACTGACCCCACTCTGTCAATGTAACACACCGAGTGAAGAGTAGACTGACAACACTCTGTCAATGTAACACACGCAGGGAAGAGCAGACTGACACCACTCGGTCAATGTAACATACCCAGGGAAGAGCAGACTGACCTCACTCGGTCAATGTAACACACCCAGGGAAGAACAGACTGACCCCACTCTGTCAATTTAAAACACCCAGGGAAGAGCAGACTGACCCCACTCATTCAATGTGACACACCAAGGGAAGAGCAGACTGACCCCACTCTGTCAATGTAACACACCCAGTGAAGAGCAGACTGACCCCACTTTGTCAATGTAACACACCGAGTGAAGAGCAGACTGACCCCACTCTGTCAATGTAACAGACACAGGGAAGAGCAGACTGACCCCACTCTGTCAATGTAACACACCCAGGCAAGAGCAGACTGACCCCACTCTGTCAATGTAACACACCCAGGCAAGAGAAGACTGACCCCACTCTGTCAATGTAACACACCCAGGGAAGAGCAGACCGACCCCACTCTGTCAATGGAAACCAACCAGGGAAGAGCAGACCGACCCCACTCTGTCAATGGAAACCAACCAGGGAAGAGCAGACTGACGCCATTCTGTCACTGTAACACACCCAGGGAAGATCAGACTGAAAACACTCTGTCAATGTAACACACCCAGGGAAGAGCAGACTGACCCCACTCTGTCAATGTAACACTCCCAGGGAATAGCAGACTGACCCCACTCTGTCAATGTAACACACCCAGGGAAGTGCAGACTAACCCCACTCTGTCAACGTAACACTTCCAGGGAAGAGCAGTCTGACCCCACTCTGTCAATGTAACACACCCAGGGAAGAGCAGACCGACCCCACTCTGTCAATGGAAACCAACCAGGGAAGAGCAGACTGACGCCACTCTGTCACTGTAACACACCCAGGGAAGATCAGACTTAAACCACTCTGTCAATGTAACACACCCAGGGAAGAGCAGACTGACCCCACTCTGTTAATGTAACACTCCCAGGGAATAGCAGACTGACCCCACTCTGTCAATGTAACACACCCAGGGAAGTGCAGACTGACACCACTCTGTCAATGCAACACACCCAGGGTAGTGCAAACTGACCCCACTCTGTCAATGTAACACACCAAAGGAAGAGCAGTCTGACCCCACTCTGTCACTGTATCCCACCCAGTGTAGAGCAGGCTAACCCCACTCTGTCAATATAACACACCCAGGGAAGAGCAGACTGACACCAATCTGTAAATGCAATACACCCAAGAAGATCAAACTGACCCCTCTCTGTCAATGTAACACACCCAGGGAAGAGCAGACAGAACTTACACTGTGAATGTAACACACCCATGGAAGAGCAGGCTGACCCCACTCTGTCAATGTAACACTCCCAGGGAAGAGCAGACTGAACCCACTCTTTCAATGTAACACACCCAGGGAAGAGCAGACTGACCCCACTCTGTCAGTGTATCCCACCCAGTGAAGAACTGACGTACCCCACTCTGTCAATGTAACACACCGAGTGAAGAGTAGACTGACACCACTCTGTCAATGTAACACACCCAGGTAACAGCAGACTGACCCAACTCTGTCAATGTAATACACCCAAGAAGATCAAACTGACCCCACTCTGCCAATGTAACACTCCCAAGGAAGAGCAGACTGACCCCACTCTGTCAATGTAACACTCCCAGGGAAGAGCAGACTGACCCTACTCTGTCAATGTATCCCAACCAGTGAAGAGCAGACTGACCTCACTCTGTCAATGTAACACACCCAGTGAAGAGCAGACTGACACCACTCTGTCAATGTCACATACCCAGGGAAGAGCAGACTGACCTCACTCTGTCAATGTAACCCACCCAGGGAAGATCAGACTGACACCACTCTGTCAATGTAACACTCCCAGGGAAGAGCAGACTGACCCCACTCTGTCAGTGTATCCCACCCAGTGAAGACCTGACTGACCCCACTCTGTCAAAGTAACCCACCCAGTGAAGAGCAGACTGACACCACTCTGTCAATGTAACACACCGAGTGAAGAGTAGACTGACACCACTCTGTCAATGTAACACACCCAGGGAAGAGCAGACTAACACCACTCTGTCAATGTAACATACCCAGGGAAGAGCAGACTGACCCCACTCTGTCAATGTAACACACCCAGGCAAGAGCAGACTGACCCCACTCTGTCAATGTAACACACCCAGGGAAGAGCAGACTGACCCTACTCTGTCAATGTAACACACCCAGTGAACAGCAGACTGACACAACTCTGTAAATTTAACACACTCAAAGAAGAGCAGACTGACCCCACTCTGTCAATGTAAGATACCCAAGGAAGAGCAGACTGACCTCACACTGTCAATGTAACACACCGAGGGAAGAGCAGACTGCCTCTACTCTGTCAATGTAACACACCCAGGGAAGAGCAGACTGACCCCACTCTGTCATTTTAACCCACCCAGGGAAGAGCAGACTGACCCCACTCTGTCAATGTAACACACCCAGGCAAGAGCAGACTGACTTCACTCTTGTCAATGTAACACACTCAAGGAAGAGCAGACTGACCCCACTCTGTCAATGTGAGATACCCAGGGAAGAACAGACTGACCCGACTCTGTCAATGTGACATACCCACGGAAGAGCAGACTGACCCCACTCTGTCAATGAAACACACCCAGGGAAGAGCTGACTGAACCCACTCTGTCAATGTAACAGACACAGGGAAGAGCAGACTGACCACATTCTGTCAATGTAACACACCCAGGCAAGAGCAGACTGACCCCACTCTGTCAATGTAACACACCCATGGAAGAGCAGACTGACCCCACTCTGTCAATTTATACCACCCAGGGAAGAGCAGACTGACCCCACTCTGTCAATGTAACACACCCAGGGAAGATCAGACTAACACCACTCTGTCAATTTAAAGCACCAAGGAAGAGCAGACTGAACCCACATTGTCAATGTAACACACCCAGTGAACAGCAGACTGACACAACTCTGTAAATTTAACACACTCAAAGAAGAGCAGACTGACCCCACTCTTTCAATGTAAGATACCCAAGGAAGAGCAGACTGACATCACTCTGTCAATGTAACACACCCAGGGAAGATCAGACTGACCTCACTCTGTCAATGTAACCCACTCAGGGAAGAGAAGACTGACCCCACTCTGCCAATGTAACAGCCCAGTCAAGATTAGACTGACTCCACTCTTGTCAATGTCACACACCCAGGGAAGAACAGACTGACCCGACTCTGTCAATGTGACATACCCAGGGAAGAGCAGACTGACCCCACACTGTCAATGTAACACACCGAGGGAAGAGCAGACTGACCCCACTCTTTCAAAGTAAGATAGCCAGGGAAGAGCAGACTGACATCACTCTGTCAATGTAACACACCCAGGGAAGATCAGACTGACCCCACTCTGTCAATGTAACACACCAAGGGAAGAGCAGACTGACCTCACTCTGTCAATGTAAGAGACACAGGGAAGAACAGACTGACCTCACACTGTCAATGTAACACACCCAGGCAAGAGCAGACTGCCCCCATTCTGTCAATATAAGTCACCCAGGGAAGAGCAGACTCACACCAATCTGTCAATGTAATCCACCTAAGAAGATCAAACTGACCCCACTCTGTCAATGTAACACACCCAGGGAAGAGCAGACTGACCTCAATCAGTCAATGTAACACACCCAGGGAAGAGCAGACTGAACTTACACTGTGAATGTAACACACCCAGGGAAGCGCAGACTGACCCCACTCTGTCAATGTATCCCACCCAGTGAAGAGCTGACTGACCCCACTCTGTCAATGTATCCCACCCAGTGAAGTGCAGACTGACCCCACTCTGTCAATGTAACACACCCAGGCAAGAGCAGACTGACCCCACTCTGTCAATGTAACCCACTCAGGGAAGAGCAGACTGTCCCCAATCTCTCAAGGTAAAATACCCAAGGAAGTGCAGACTGACCCCACTCTGTCAATGTAACACACCCAGGGAAGATTAGACTGACACCATCCTGTCAATATAACACACGCAGGGAAGAGCAGACTGACCCCAATCTGTAAATGTAATACACCCAAGAAGATCAAACTGACCCCACTCTGTCAATGTAACACACCCAGGGAAGAGCAGACTGACCTCACTCTGTCAATGTATCCCACCCAGGGAAGAGCAGACTGAACCCACTCTGTCAATGTATCCCACCCAGTGAAGAGCAGACTGAACCCACTCTGTCAATGTAACCCACCCAGTGAAGAGCAGACTGACCCCACTCTGTCAATGTAACCCACCCAGGGAAGTGCAGACTGACCCCACTCTGTCAATGTAACACTCCCAGGGAAGAGCAGACTGAACATGCACTGTGAATGTAACACACCCATGGAAGAGCAGACTGACCCCACTCTGTCAATGTAACACACCCAGGCAAGAGCAGTCTGACCCACTCTGTCAATGTAACACACTCAGGGAAGAGCAGACTGTCCCCAATCTCTCAAGGTAAAATACACAAGGAAGTGCAGACTGACCCCACTCTGTCAATGTAACACACCCAGCCAAGATTAGACTGACACCATCCTGTCAATGTAACACACCCATGGAAGAGCAGACTGACCCCACTCTGTCAATGTAACACACCCAGGCAAGAGCAGACTGACCCCACTCTGTCATTGTAACCCACCCAGGGAAGAGCAGACTGACCCCACTCTGTCAATGTAACACACCCAGGGAAGAGCAGACTGACCCCACTCTGTCAATGTAACACACCCAGGCAAGAGCAGACTGACCCCACTCTGTCAATGTAACCCACTCAGGGAAGAGCAGACTGTCCCCAATCTCTCAAGGTAAAATACCCAAGGAAGTGCAGACTGACCCCACTCTGTCAATGTAACACACCCAGGGAAGATTAGACTGACACCATCCTGTCAATATAACACACCCAGGGAAGAGCAGACTGACCCCAATCTGTAAATGTAATACACCCAAGAAGATCAAACTGACCCCACTCTGTCAATGTAACACACCCAGGGAAGAGCAGACTGACCTCACTCTGTCAATGTATCCCACCCAGGGAAGAGCAGACTGAACCCACTCTGTCAATGTATCCCACCCAGTGAAGAGCAGACAGAACCCACTCTGTCAATGTAACCCACCCAGTGAAGAGCAGACTGACCCCACTCTGTCAATGTAACCCACCCAGGGAAGTGCAGACTGACCCCACTCTGTCAATGTAACACTCCCAGGGAAGAGCAGACTGAACATACACTGTGAATGTAACACACCCATGGAAGAGCAGACTGACCCCACTCTGTCAATGTAACACTCCCAGGGAAGAGCAGAATGACCCCACTCTGTCAGTGTATCCCACCCAGTGAAGAGCTGACTGACCCCACTCTGTCAATGTAACCCACTCAGTGAAGTGCAGACTGACCCCACTCTGTCAATGTATCCCACCCAGTGAAGTGCAGACTGACCCCACTCTGTCAATGTAACCCACCCAGGGAAGAGCAGACTGTCCCCACTCTGTCAATGTAACACACCGAGTGAAGAGTAGACTGACACCACTCTGTCAATGTAACACACCTAGGGAAGAGCAGACTGACCCCACTCTGTCAATGTAACACTCCCAGGGAAGAGCAGACTGAACTTACACTGTGAATGTAACACTCCCAGGGAAGAGCAGACTGAACGCACTCTGTCAATGTATCCCACCCAGTAAAGAGCTGACTGACCCCACTCTGTCAATGTAACCCACCCAGTGAAGTGCAGACTGACCCCACTCTGTCAATGTATCCCAACCAGTGAAGAGCAGACTGACCCCACTCTGTCAATGTAACACACCCAGGGAAGAGCAGACTGACCTCACTCTGTCAATGTAACACTCCCAGGGAAGAGCAGACTGAACTTACACTGTGAATGTAACACACCCATGGAAGAGCAGACTGACCCCACTCTGTCAATGTAACACACCCATGGAAGAGCAGACTGACCCCACTCTGTCAATGTAACACTCCCAGGGAAGAGCAGACTGACCCTACTCTGTCAGTGTATCCCACCCAGTGAAGAGCTGACTGACCCCACTCTGTCAATGTAACACACCCAGGGAAGAGCAGACTGACACCACTCTGTCAATGTAACATACCCAGGGAAGAGCAAACTGACCTCACTCGGTCAATGTAACACACCCAGGGAAGAACAGACTGACCCCACTCTGTCAATTTAAAACACCCAGGGAAGAGCAGACTGACCCCACTCTGTCAATGTGACACACCTAGGGAAGAGCAGACTGACCCCACTTTGTCAATGTAACACACCCAGTAAAGAGCAGACTGACCCCACTTTATCAATGTAACACACCGAGTGAAGAGCAGACTGACCCCACTCTGTCAATGTAACACACCCAGGCAAGAGCAGACTGACCCCACTCTGTCAATGTAACACACCCAGGGAAGAGCAGACTGACCCTTCTCTGTCAATGTAACACACCCAGGGAAGAGCAGACTGACCCCACTCTGTCAATGTAACCCAGCCAGTGAAGAGCAGACTGACCCCACTCTGTCAATGTAACACACCCAGGCAAGAGCAGACTGACCCCACTCTGTCAATGTAACACACCCAGGGAAGAGCAGACTGACCCTACTCTGTCAATGTAACACACCCAGGCAAGAGCAGTCTGACCCCACTCTGTCAATGTAACACACTCAGGGAAGAGCAGACTGTCCCCAATCTCTCAAGGTAAAATATACAAGGAAGTGCAGACTGACCCCACTCTGTCATTGTATCACACCCAGCCAAGATTAGACTGACACCATCCTGTCAATGTAACACACCCATGGAAGAGCAGACTGACCCCACTCTGTCAATGTAACACACCCAGGCAAGAGCAGACTGACCCCACTCTGTCATTGTAACCCACCCAGGGAAGAGCAGACTGACCCCACTCTGTCAATGTAACACACCCAGGGAACAGCAGACTGACCCCACTCTGTCAATGTAACACACCCAGGCGAGAGCAGACTGACCCCACTCTGTCAATGTAACCCACTCAGGGAAGAGCAGACTGTCCCCAATCTCTCAAGGTAAAATACCCAAGGAAGTGCAGACTGACCCACTCTGTCAATGTAACACACCCAGGGAAGATTAGACTGACACCATCCTGTCAATATAACACACCCAGGGAAGAGCAGACTGACCCCAATCTGTAAATGTAATACACCCAAGAAGATCAAACTGACCCCACTCTGTCAATGTAACACACCCAGGGAAGAGCAGACTGACCTCACTCTGTCAATGTATCCCACCCAGGGAAGAGCAGACTGAACCCACTCTGTCAATGTATCCCACCCAGTGAAGAGCAGACTGAACCCACTCTGTCAATGTAACCCACCCAGTGAAGAGCAGACTGACCCCACTCTGTCAATGTAACCCACCCAGGGAAGTGCAGACTGACCCCACTCTGTCAATGTAACACTCCCAGGGAAGAGCAGACTGAACATACACTGTGAATGTAACACACCCATGGAAGAGCAGACTGACCCCACTCTGTCAATGTAACACACCCAGGCAAGAGCAGTCTGACCCCACTCTGTCAATGTAACACACTCAGGGAAGAGCAGACTGTCCCCAATCTCTCAAGGTAAAATACACAAGGAAGTGCAGACTGACCCCACTCTGTCAATGTAACACACCCAGCCAAGATTAGACTGACAGCATCCTGTCAATGTAACACACCCATGGAAGAGCAGACTGACCCCACTCTGTCAATGTAACACACCCAGGCAAGAGCAGACTGACCCCACTCTGTCATTGTAACCCACCCAGGGAAGAGCAGACTGACCCCACTCTGTCAATGTAACACACCCAGGGAAGAGCAGACTGACCCCACTCTGTCAATGTGACATACCCAGGGAAGAGCAGACTGACCCCACACTGTCAATGTAACACACCGAGGGAAGAGCAGACTGACCCCACTCTTTCAATGTAAGATAGCCAGGGAAGAGCAGACTGACATCACTCTGTCAATGTAACACACCCAGGGAAGATCAGACTGACCCCACTCTGTCAATGTAACACACCCAGGGAAGAGCAGACTGACCTCACTCTGTCAATGTAAGAGACACAGGGAAGAACAGACTGACCTCACACTGTCAATGTAACACACCCAGGCAAGAGCAGACTGACCCCATTCTGTCAATATAAGTCACCCAGGGAAGAGCAGACTGACACCAATCTGTCAATGTAATCCACCTAAGAAGATCAAACTGACCCCACTCTGTCAATGTAACACACCCAGGGAAGAGCAGACTGACCTCAATCAGTCAATGTAACACACCCAGGGAAGAGCAGACTGAACTTACACTGTGAATGTAACACACCCAGGGAAGCGCAGACAGACCCCACTCTGTCAATGTATCCCACCCAGTGAAGAGCTGACTGACCCCACTCTGTCAATGTATCCCACCCAGTGAAGTGCAGACTGACCCCACTCTGTCAATGTAACACACCCAGGCAAGAGCAGACTGACCCCACTCTGTCAATGTAACCCACTCAGGGAAGAGCAGACTGTCCCCAATCTCTCAAGGTAAAATACCCAAGGAAGTGCAGACTGACCCCACTCTGTCAATGTAACACACCCAGGGAAGATTAGACTGACACCATCCTGTCAATATAACACACGCAGGGAAGAGCAGACTGACCCCAATCTGTAAATGTAATACACCCAAGAAGATCAAACTGACCCCACTCTGTCAATGTAACACACCCAGGGAAGAGCAGACTGACCTCACTCTGTCAATGTATCCCACCCAGTGAAGAGCAGACTGAACCCACTCTGTCAATGTAACCCACCCAGTGAAGAGCAGACTGACCCCACTCTGTCAATGTAACCCACCCAGGGAAGTGCAGACTGACCCCACTCTGTCAATGTAACACTCCCAGGGAAGAGCAGACTGAACATACACTGTGAATGTAACACACCCATGGAAGAGCAGACTGACCCCACTCTGTCAATGTAACACACCCAGGCAAGAGCAGTCTGACCCCACTCTGTCAATGTAACACACTCAGGGAAGAGTAGACTGTCCCCAATCTCTCAAGGTAAAATACACAAGGAAGAGCAGACTGACCCCACTCTGTCAATGTAACACACCCAGCCAAGATTAGACTGACACCATCCTGTCAATGTAACACACCCATGGAAGAGCAGACTGACCCCACTCTGTCAATGTAACACACCCAGGCAAGAGCAGACTGACCCCACTCTGTCATTGTAACCCACCCAGGGAAGAGCAGACTGACCCCACTCTGTCAATGTAACACACCCAGGGAAGAGCAGACTGACCCCACTCTGTCAATGTAACACACCCAGGCAAGAGCAGACTGACCCCACTCTGTCAATGTAACACACCCAGGGAAGAGCAGACTGACCCCACTCTGTCAATGTAACACACCCAGGCAAGAGCAGACTGACCCCACTCTGTCAATGTAACCCACTCAGGGAAGAGCAGACTGTCCCCAATCTCTCAAGGTAAAATACCCAAGGAAGTGCAGACTGACCCCACTCTGTCAATGTAACACACCCAGGGAAGATTAGACTGACACCATCCTGTCAATATAACACACCCAGGGAAGAGCAGACTGACCCCAATCTGTAAATGTAATACACCCAAGAAGATCAAACTGACCCCACTCTGTCAATGTAACACACCCAGGGAAGAGCAGACTGAACCCACTCTGTCAATGTATCCCACCCAGTGAAGAGCAGACAGAACCCACTCTGTCAATGTAACCCACCCAGTGAAGAGCAGACTGACCCCACTCTGTCAATGTAACCCACCCAGGGAAGTGCAGACTGACCCCACTCTGTCAATGTAACACTCCCAGGGAAGAGCAGACTGAACATACACTGTGAATGTAACACACCCATGGAAGAGCAGACTGACCCCACTCTGTCAATGTAACACTCCCAGGGAAGAGCAGAATGACCCCACTCTGTCAGTGTATCCCACCCAGTGAAGAGCTGACTGACCCCACTCTGTCAATGTAACCCACTCAGTGAAGTGCAGACTGACCCCACTCTGTCAATGTATCCCACCCAGTGAAGTGCAGACTGACCCCACTCTGTCAATGTAACCCACCCAGGGAAGTGCAGACTGACCCCACTCTGTCAATGTAACACTCCCAGGGAAGAGCAGACTGAACATACACTGTGAATGTAACATACCCAGGCAAGAGCAGACTGACCCCACTCTGTCATTGTAACCCACCCAGGGAAGAGCAGACTGACCCCACTCTGTCAATGTAACACACCCAGGGAAGAGCAGACTGACCCCACTCTGTCAATGTAACACACCCAGGCAAGAGCAGACTGACCCCACTCTGTCAATGTAACCCACTCAGGGAAGAGCAGACTGTCCCCAATCTCTCAAGGTAAAATACCCAAGGAAGTGCAGACTGACCCCACTCTGTCAATGTAACACACCCAGGGAAGATTAGACTGACACCATCCTGTCAATATAACACACCCAGGGAAGAGCAGACTGACCCCAATCTGTAAATGTAATACACCCAAGAAGATCAAACTGACCCCACTCTGTCAATGTAACACACCCAGGGAAGAGCAGACTGACCTCACTCTGTCAATGTATCCCACCCAGGGAAGAGCAGACTGAACCCACTCTGTCAATGTATCCCACCCAGTGAAGAGCAGACAGAACCCACTCTGTCAATGTAACCCACCCAGTGAAGAGCAGACTGACCCCACTCTGTCAATGTAACCCACCCAGGGAAGTGCAGACTGACCCCACTCTGTCAATGTAACACTCCCAGGGAAGAGCAGACTGAACATACACTGTGAATGTAACACACCCATGGAAGAGCAGACTGACCCCACTCTGTCAATGTAACACTCCCAGGGAAGAGCAGAATGACCCCACTCTGTCAGTGTATACCACCCAGTGAAGAGCTGACTGACCCCACTCTGTCAATGTAACCCACTCAGTGAAGTGCAGACTGACCCCACTCTGTCAATGTATCCCACCCAGTGAAGTGCAGACTGACCCCACTCTGTCAATGTAACCCACCCAGGGAAGAGCAGACTGTCCCCACTCTGTCAATGTAACACACCGAGTGAAGAGTAGACTGACACCACTCTGTCAATGTAACACACCTAGGGAAGAGCAGACTGACCCCACTCTGTCAATGTAACACTCCCAGGGAAGAGCAGACTGAACTTACACTGTGAATGTAACACACCCATGGAAGAGCAGACTGACCCCACTCTGTCAATGTAACACACCCAGGCAAGAGCAGTCTGACCCCACTCTGTCAATGTAACACACTCAGGGAAGAGCAGACTGTCCCCAATCTCTCAAGGTAAAATACATAAGGAAGTGCAGACTGACCCCACTCTGTCAATGTAACACACCCAGCCAAGATTAGACTGACAGCATCCTGTCAATGTAACACACCCATGGAAGAGCAGACTGACCCCACTCTGTCAATGTAACACACCCAGGCAAGAGCAGACTGACCCCACTCTGTCATTGTAACCCACCCAGGGAAGAGCAGACTGACCCCACTCTGTCAATGTAACACACCCAGGGAAGAGCAGACTGACCCCACTCTGTCAATGTGACATACCCAGGGAAGAGCAGACTGACCCCACACTGTCAATGTAACACACCGAGGGAAGAGCAGACTGACCCCACTCTTTCAATGTAAGATAGCCAGGGAAGAGCAGACTGACATCACTCTGTCAATGTAACACACCCAGGGAAGATCAGACTGACCCCACTCTGTCAATGTAACACACCCAGGGAAGAGCAGACTGACCTCACTCTGTCAATGTAAGAGACACAGGGAAGAACAGACTGACCTCACACTGTCAATGTAACACACCCAGGCAAGAGCAGACTGACCCCATTCTGTCAATATAAGTCACCCAGGGAAGAGCAGACTGACACCAATCTGTCAATGTAATCCACCTAAGAAGATCAAACTGACCCCACTCTGTCAATGTAACACACCCAGGGAAGAGCAGACTGACCTCAATCAGTCAATGTAACACACCCAGGGAAGAGCAGACTGAACTTACACTGTGAATGTAACACACCCAGGGAAGCGCAGACTGACCCCACTCTGTCAATGTATCCCACCCAGTGAAGAGCTGACTGACCCCACTCTGTCAATGTATCCCACCCAGTGAAGTGCAGACTGACCCCACTCTGTCAATGTAACACACCCAGGCAAGAGCAGACTGACCCCACTCTGTCAATGTAACCCACTCAGGGAAGAGCAGACTGTCCCCAATCTCTCAAGGTAAAATACCCAAGGAAGTGCAGACTGACCCCACTCTGTCAATGTAACACACCCAGGGAAGATTAGACTGACACCATCCTGTCAATATAACACACGCAGGGAAGAGCAGACTGACCCCAATCTGTAAATGTAATACACCCAAGAAGATCAAACTGACCCCACTCTGTCAATGTAACACACCCAGGGAAGAGCAGACTGACCTCACTCTGTCAATGTATCCCACCCAGGGAAGAGCAGACTGAACCCACTCTGTCAATGTATCCCACCCAGTGAAGAGCAGACTGAACCCACTCTGTCAATGTAACCCACCCAGTGAAGAGCAGACTGACCCCACTCTGTCAATGTAACCCACCCAGGGAAGTGCAGACTGACCCCACTCTGTCAATGTAACACTCCCAGGGAAGAGCAGACTGAACATACACTGTGAATGTAACACACCCATGGAAGAGCAGACTGACCCCACTCTGTCAATGTAACACACCAAGGCAAGAGCAGTCTGACCCCACTCTGTCAATGTAACACACTCAGGGAAGAGCAGACTGTCCCCAATCTCTCAAGGTAAAATACACAAGGAAGTGCAGACTGACCCCACTCTGTCAATGTAACACACCCAGCCAAGATTAGACTGACACCATCCTGTCAATGTAACACACCCATGGAAGAGCAGACTGACCCCACTCTGTCAATGTAACACACCCAGGCAAGAGCAGACTGACCCCACTCTGTCATTGTAACCCACCCAGGGAAGAGCAGACTGACCCCACTCTGTCAATGTAACACACCCAGGGAAGAGCAGACTGACCCCACTCTGTCAATGTAACACACCCAGGCAAGAGCAGACTGACCCCACTCTGTCAATGTAACCCACTCAGGGAAGAGCAGACTGTCCCCAATCTCTCAAGGTAAAATACCCAAGGAAGTGCAGACTGACCCCACTCTGTCAATGTAACACACCCAGGGAAGATTAGACTGACACCATCCTGTCAATATAACACACCCAGGGAAGAGCAGACTGACCCCAATCTGTAAATGTAATACACCCAAGAAGATCAAACTGACCCCACTCTGTCAATGTAACACACCCAGGGAAGAGCAGACTGACCTCACTCTGTCAATGTATCCCACCCAGGGAAGAGCAGACTGAACCCACTCTGTCAATGTATCCCACCCAGTGAAGAGCAGACAGAACCCACTCTGTCAATGTAACCCACCCAGTGAAGAGCAGACTGACCCCACTCTGTCAATGTAACCCACCCAGGGAAGTGCAGACTGACCCCACTCTGTCAATGTAACACTCCCAGGGAAGAGCAGACTGAACATACACTGTGAATGTAACACACCCATGGAAGAGCAGACTGACCCCACTCTGTCAATGTAACACTCCCAGGGAAGAGCAGAATGACCCCACTCTGTCAGTGTATCCCACCCAGTGAAGAGCTGACTGACCCCACTCTGTCAATGTAACCCACTCAGTGAAGTGCAGACTGACCCCACTCTGTCAATGTATCCCACCCAGTGAAGTGCAGACTGACCCCACTCTGTCAATGTAACCCACCCAGGGAAGAGCAGACTGTCCCCACTCTGTCAATGTAACACACCGAGTGAAGAGTAGACTGACACCACTCTGTCAATGTAACACACCTAGGGAAGAGCAGACTGACCCCACTCTGTCAATGTAACACTCCCAGGGAAGAGCAGACTGAACTTACACTGTGAATGTAACACTCCCAGGGAAGAGCAGACTGAACGCACTCTGTCAATGTATCCCACCCAGTAAAGAGCTGACTGACCCCACTCTGTCAATGTATCCCAACCAGTGAAGAGCAGACTGACCCCACTCTGTCAATGTAACACACCCAGGGAAGAGCAGACTGACCTCACTCTGTCAATGTAACACTCCCAGGGAAGAGCAGACTGAACTTACACTGTGAATGTAACACACCCATGGAAGAGCAGACTGACCCCACTCTGTCAATGTAACACACCCATGGAAGAGCAGACTGACCCCACTCTGTCAATGTAACACTCCCAGGGAAGAGCAGACTGACCCTACTCTGTCAGTGTATCCCACCCAGTGAAGAGCTGACTGACCCCACTCTGTCAATGTAACACACCCAGGGAAGAGCAGACTGACACCACTCTGTCAATGTAACATACCCAGGGAAGAGCAAACTGACCCCACTCTGTCAATGTAACACACCCAGGGAAGAGCAGACTGACACCACTCTGTCAATGTAACATACCCAGGGAAGAGCAAACTGACCTCACTCGGTCAATGTAACACACCCAGGGAAGAACAGACTGACCCCACTCTGTCAATTTAAAACACCCAGGGAAGAGCTGACTGACACCACTCTGTCAATGTGACACACCCAGGGAAGAGCAGACTGACCCCACTTTGTCAATGTAACACACCCAGTAAAGAGCAGACTGACCCCACTTTATCAATGTAACACACCGAGTGAAGAGCAGACTGACCCCACTCTGTCAATGTGACTGACACAGGGAAGAGCAGACTGACCCCACTCTGTCAATGTAACACACCCAGGCAAGAGCAGACTGACCCCACTCTGTCAATGTAACACACCCAGGGAAGAGCAGACTGACCCTTCTCTGTCAATGTAACACACCCAGGGAAGAGCAGACTGACCCCACTCTGTCAATGTAACCCAGCCAGTGAAGAGCAGACTGACCCCACTCTGTCAATGTAACACACCCAGGCAAGAGCAGACTGACCCCACTCTGTCAATGTAACACACCCAGGGAAGAGCAGACTGACCCTACTCTGTCAATGTAACACACCCAGGCAAGAGCAGTCTGACCCCACTCTGTCAATGTAACACACTCAGGGAAGAGCAGACTGTCCCCAATCTCTCAAGGTAAAATACACAAGGAAGTGCAGACTGACCCCACTCTGTCATTGTATCACACCCAGCCAAGATTAGACTGACACCATCCTGTCAATGTAACACACCCATGGAAGAGCAGACTGACCCCACTCTGTCAATGTAACACACCCAGGCAAGAGCAGACTGACCCCACTCTGTCATTGTAACCCACCCAGGGAAGAGCAGACTGACCCCACTCTGTCAATGTAACACACCCAGGGAAGAGCAGACTGACCCCACTCTGTCAATGTAACACACCCAGGCGAGAGCAGACTGACCCCACTCTGTCAATGTAACCCACTCAGGGAAGAGCAGACTGTCCCCAATCTCTCAAGGTAAAATACCCAAGGAAGTGCAGACTGACCCACTCTGTCAATGTAACACACCCAGGGAAGATTAGACTGACACCATCCTGTCAATATAACACACCCAGGGAAGAGCAGACTGACCCCAATCTGTAAATGTAATACACCCAAGAAGATCAAACTGACCCCACTCTGTCAATGTAACACACCCAGGGAAGAGCAGACTGACCTCACTCTGTCAATGTATCCCACCCAGGGAAGAGCAGACTGAACCCACTCTGTCAATGTATCCCACCCAGTGAAGAGCAGACTGAACCCACTCTGTCAATGTAACCCACCCAGTGAAGAGCAGACTGACCCCACTCTGTCAATGTAACCCACCCAGGGAAGTGCAGACTGACCCCACTCTGTCAATGTAACACTCCCAGGGAAGAGCAGACTGAACATACACTGTGAATGTAACACACCCATGGAAGAGCAGACTGACCCCACTCTGTCAATGTAACACACCCAGGCAAGAGCAGTCTGACCCCACTCTGTCAATGTAACACACTCAGGGAAGAGCAGACTGTCCCCAATCTCTCAAGGTAAAATACACAAGGAAGTGCAGACTGACCCCACTCTGTCAATGTAACACACCCAGCCAAGATTAGACTGACACCATCCTGTCAATGTAACACACCCATGGAAGAGCAGACTGACCCCACTCTGTCAATGTAACACACCCAGGCAAGAGCAGACTGACCCCACTCTGTCATTGTAACCCACCCAGGGAAGAGCAGACTGACCCCACTCTGTCAATGTAACACACCCAGGGAAGAGCAGACTGACCCCACTCTGTCAATGTAACACACCCAGGCAAGAGCAGACTGACACCATCCTGTCAATATAACACACCCAGGGAAGAGCAGACTGACCCCAATCTGTAAATGTAATACACCCAAGAAGATCAAACTGACCCCACTCTGTCAATGTAACACACCCAGGGAAGAGCAGACTGACCTCACTCTGTCAATGTATCCCACCCAGGGAAGAGCAGACTGAACCCACTCTGTCAATGTATCCCACCCAGTGAAGAGCAGACAGAACCCACTCTGTCAATGTAACCCACCCAGTGAAGAGCAGACTGACCCCACTCTGTCAATGTAACCCACCCAGGGAAGTGCAGACTGACCCCACTCTGTCAATGTAACACTCCCAGGGAAGAGCAGACTGAACATACACTGTGAATGTAACACACCCATGGAAGAGCAGACTGACCCCACTCTGTCAATGTAACACTCCCAGGGAAGAGCAGAATGACCCCACTCTGTCAATGTATCCCACCCAGTGAAGAGCTGACTGACCCCACTCTGTCAATGTAACCCACTCAGTGAAGTGCAGACTGACCCCACTCTGTCAATGTATCCCACCCAGTGAAGTGCAGACTGACCCCACTCTGTCAATGTAACCCACCCAGGGAAGAGCAGACGTCCCCACTCTGTCAATGTAACACACCGAGTGAAGAGTAGACTGACACCACTCTGTCAATGTAACACACCTAGGGAAGAGCAGACTGACCCCACTCTGTCAATGTAACACTCCCAGGGAAGAGCAGACTGAACTTACACTGTGAATGTAACACTCCCAGGGAAGAGCAGACTGAACCCACTCTGTCAATGTATCCCACCCAGTGAAGAGCTGACTGACCCCACTCTGTCAATTTAACCCACCCAGTGAAGTGCAGACTGACCCCACTCTGTCAATGTATCCCAACCAGTGAAGAGCAGACTGACCCCACTCTGTCAATGTAACACACCCAGGGAAGAGCAGACTGACCTCACTCTGTCAATGTATCCCACCCAGTGAAGTGCAGACTGACCCCACTCTGTCAATGTAACCCACCCAGGCAAGAGCAGACTGTCCCCACTCTGTCAATGTAACACACCGAGTGAAGAGTAGACTGACACCACTCTGTCAATGTAACACACCCAGGGAAGAGCAGACTGACACCACTCTGTCAATTAAACATACCCAGGGAAGAGCAGACTGACCTCACTCGGTCAATGTAACACACCCATGGAAGAGCAGACTGACCCCACTCTGTCAATGTAACACTCCCAGGGAAGAGCAGACTGACCCCACTCTGTCAATGTAACACTCCCAGGGAAGAGCAGACTGACCCTACTCTGTCAGTGTATCCCACCCAGTGAAGAGCTGACTGACCCCACTCTGTCAATGTAACCCACCCAGTGAAGTGCAGACTGACCCCACTCTGTCAATGTATCCCAACCAGTGAAGAGCAGACTGACCCCACTCTGTCAATGTAACCCATCCAGGGAAGAGCAGACTGTCCCCACTCTGTCAATGTAACACACCGAGTGAAGAGTAGACTGACACCACTCTGTCAATGTAACACACCCAGGGAAGAGCAGACTGACACCACTCTGTCAATTAAACATACCCAGGGAAGAGCAGACTGACCTCACTCGGTCAATGTAACACACCGAGGAAAGTGCAGACTGACTCTATTCTGTCAATGTAACACACCCAGAGAAGAGCAGACTGACCCCACTCTGTCAATGTAACCCACCCAGGGAAGAGCAGACTGACCCCACTCTGTCAATGTAACACACCAAGGAAAGTGCAGACTGACTCTATTCAGTCAATGTAACACACCCAGAGAAGAGCAGACTGACCCCACTCTGTCAATGTAACCCACCCAGGGAAGAGCAGACTGACCCCACTTTGTCAATGTAACACACCCAGGCAAGAGCAGACTGATGCGTACTCTGCAAAGTAACTCAAACAGTCAAACGCAGATAGACCCCACACTGTCAATTTAATACACACAGGCAAGAGCAGACAGACTCCACTCTGTCAACGTAACACACCGAGGGAAGAGCAGACTGACCTCATTCTGCGAAATAACTCACACAAGCAACAGCAGACTGACCCCAATCTCTCAAGGTAAAATACACAATGAAGAGCAGTCTGACCCCACTCTGTCAATGGAAACCAACCAGGGAAGAGCAGACTGACGCCACTCGGTCACTGTAACACACCCAGGGAAGATCAGACTGAAACCACTCTGTCAATGTAACACACCCAGGGAAGAGCAGACTGACCCCACTCTGTCAATGTAACCCAGCCAGTGAAGAGCAGACTGACCCCACTCTGTCAATGTAACACACCCAGGCAAGAGCAGACTGACCCCACTCTGTCAATGTAACACACCCAGGGAAGAGCAGACTGACCCTACTCTGTCAATGTAACACACCCAGGCAAGAGCAGTCTGACCCCACTCTGTCAATGTAACACACTCAGGGAAGAGCAGACTGTCCCCAATCTCTCAAGGTAAAATACACAAGGAAGTGCAGACTGACCCCACTCTGTCATTGTATCACACCCAGCCAAGATTAGACTGACACCATCCTGTCAATGTAACACACCCATGGAAGAGCAGACTGACCCCACTCTGTCAATGTAACACACCCAGGCAAGAGCAGACTGACCCCACTCTGTCATTGTAACCCACCCAGGGAAGAGCAGACTGACCCCACTCTGTCAATGTAACACACCCAGGGAAGAGCAGACTGACCCCACTCTGTCAATGTAACACACCCAGGCGAGAGCAGACTGACCCCACTCTGTCAATGTAACCCACTCAGGGAAGAGCAGACTGTCCCCAATCTCTCAAGGTAAAATACCCAAGGAAGTGCAGACTGACCCACTCTGTCAATGTAACACACCCAGGGAAGATTAGACTGACACCATCCTGTCAATATAACACACCCAGGGAAGAGCAGACTGACCCCAATCTGTAAATGTAATACACCCAAGAAGATCAAACTGACCCCACTCTGTCAATGTAACACACCCAGGGAAGAGCAGACTGACCTCACTCTGTCAATGTATCCCACCCAGGGAAGAGCAGACTGAACCCACTCTGTCAATGTATCCCACCCAGTGAAGAGCAGACTGAACCCACTCTGTCAATGTAACCCACCCAGTGAAGAGCAGACTGACCCCACTCTGTCAATGTAACCCACCCAGGGAAGTGCAGACTGACCCCACTCTGTCAATGTAACACTCCCAGGGAAGAGCAGACTGAACATACACTGTGAATGTAACACACCCATGGAAGAGCAGACTGACCCCACTCTGTCAATGTAACACACCCAGGCAAGAGCAGTCTGACCCCACTCTGTCAATGTAACACACTCAGGGAAGAGCAGACTGTCCCCAATCTCTCAAGGTAAAATACACAAGGAAGTGCAGACTGACCCCACTCTGTCAATGTAACACACCCAGCCAAGATTAGACTGACACCATCCTGTCAATGTAACACACCCATGGAAGAGCAGACTGACCCCACTCTGTCAATGTAACACACCCAGGCAAGAGCAGACTGACCCCACTCTGTCATTGTAACCCACCCAGGGAAGAGCAGACTGACCCCACTCTGTCAATGTAACACACCCAGGGAAGAGCAGACTGACCCCACTCTGTCAATGTAACACACCCAGGCAAGAGCAGACTGACCCCACTCTGTCAATGTAACCCACTCAGGGAAGAGCAGACTGTCCCCAATCTCTCAAGGTAAAATACCCAAGGAAGTGCAGACTGACCCCACTCTGTCAATGTAACACACCCAGGGAAGATTAGACTGACACCATCCTGTCAATATAACACACCCAGGGAAGAGCAGACTGACCCCAATCTGTAAATGTAATACACCAAAGAAGATCAAACTGACCCCACTCTGTCAATGTAACACACCCAGGGAAGAGCAGACTGACCTCACTCTGTCAATGTATCCCACCCAGTGAAGAGCAGACTGACCCCACTCTGTCAATGTAACCCACCCAGGGAAGTGCAGACTGACCCCACTCTGTCAATGTAACACTCCCAGGGAAGAGCAGACTGAACATACACTGTGAATTTAACACACCCATGGAAGAGCAGACTGACCCCACTCTGTCAATGTAACACTCCCAGGGAAGAGCAGAATGACCCCACTCTGTCAATGTATCCCACCCAGTGAAGTGCAGACTGACCCCACTCTGTCAATGTAACGCACCCAGTGAAGAGCTGACTGACCCCACTCTGTCAATGTAACCCACTCAGTGAAGTGCAGACTGACCCCACTCTGTCAATGTATCCCACCCAGGGAAGAGCAGACTGACCCCACTCTGTCAATGTAACACACCCAGGGAAGAGCAGACTGACCCCAATCTGTAAATGTAATACACCCAAGAAGATCAAACTGACCCCACTCTGTCAATGTAACACACCCAAAGAAGAGCAGACTGACCTCACTCTGTCAATGTATCCCACCCAGGGAAGAGCAGACTGACCCCACTCTGTCAATGTAACCCACCCAGTGAAGTGCAGACTGACCCCACTCTGTCAATGTATCCCACCCAGGGAAGAGCAGACTGACCCCACTCTGTCAATGTAACACACCCAGGGAAGAGCAGACTGACCCCAATCTGTAAATGTAATACACCCAAGAAGATCAAACTGACCCCACTCTGTCAATGTAACACACCCAAAGAAGAGCAGACTGACCTCACTCTGTCAATGTATCCCACCCAGGGAAGAGCAGACTGACCCCACTCTGTCAATGTAACACACCCAGGGAAGAGCAGACTGACCCTACTCTGTCAATGTAACACACCCAGGCAAGAGCAGTCTGACCCCACTCTGTCAATGTAACACACTCAGGGAAGAGCAGACTGTCCCCAATCTCTCAAGGTAAAATACACAAGGAAGTGCAGACTGACCCCACTCTGTCATTGTATCACACCCAGCCAAGATTAGACTGACACCATCCTGTCAATGTAACACACCCATGGAAGAGCAGACTGACCCCACTCTGTCAATGTAACACACCCAGGCAAGAGCAGACTGACCCCACTCTGTCATTGTAACCCACCCAGGGAAGAGCAGACTGACCCCACTCTGTCAATGTAACACACCCAGGGAAGAGCAGACTGACCCCACTCTGTCAATGTAACACACCCAGGCGAGAGCAGACTGACCCCACTCTGTCAATGTAACCCACTCAGGGAAGAGCAGACTGTCCCCAATCTCTCAAGGTAAAATACCCAAGGAAGTGCAGACTGACCCACTCTGTCAATGTAACACACCCAGGGAAGATTAGACTGACACCATCCTGTCAATATAACACACCCAGGGAAGAGCAGACTGACCCCAATCTGTAAATGTAATACACCCAAGAAGATCAAACTGACCCCACTCTGTCAATGTAACACACCCAGGGAAGAGCAGACTGACCTCACTCTGTCAATGTATCCCACCCAGGGAAGAGCAGACTGAACCCACTCTGTCAATGTATCCCACCCAGTGAAGAGCAGACTGAACCCACTCTGTCAATGTAACCCACCCAGTGAAGAGCAGACTGACCCCACTCTGTCAATGTAACCCACCCAGGGAAGTGCAGACTGACCCCACTCTGTCAATGTAACACTCCCAGTGAAGAGCAGACTGAACATACACTGTGAATGTAACACACCCATGGAAGAGCAGACTGACCCCACTCTGTCAATGTAACACACCCAGGCAAGAGCAGTCTGACCCCACTCTGTCAATGTAACACACTCAGGGAAGAGCAGACTGTCCCCAATCTCTCAAGGTAAAATACACAAGGAAGTGCAGACTGACCCCACTCTGTCAATGTAACACACCCAGCCAAGATTAGACTGACAGCATCCTGTCAATGTAACACACCCATGGAAGAGCAGACTGACCCCACTCTGTCAATGTAACACACCCAGGCAAGAGCAGACTGACCCCACTCTGTCATTGTAACCCACCCAGGGAAGAGCAGACTGACCCCACTCTGTCAATGTAACACACCCAGGGAAGAGCAGACTGACCCCACTCTGTCAATGTAACACACCCAGGCAAGAGCAGACTGACCCCACTCTGTCAATGTAACCCACTCAGGGAAGAGCAGACTGTCCCCAATCTCTCAAGGTAAAATACCCAAGGAAGTGCAGACTGACCCCACTCTGTCAATGTAACACACCCAGGGAAGATTAGACTGACACCATCCTGTCAATATAACACACCCAGGGAAGAGCAGACTGACCCCAATCTGTAAATGTAATACACCCAAGAAGATCAAACTGACCCCACTCTGTCAATGTAACACACCCAGGGAAGAGCAGACTGACCTCACTCTGTCAATGTATCCCACCCAGGGAAGAGCAGACTGAACCCACTCTGTCAATGTATCCCACCCAGTGAAGAACAGACAGAACCCACTCTGTCAATGTAACCCACCCAGTGAAGAGCAGACTGACCCCACTCTGTCAATGTAACCCACCCAGGGAAGTGCAGACTGACCCCACTCTGTCAATGTAACACTCCCAGGGAAGAGCAGACTGAACATACACTGTGAATGTAACACACCCATGGAAGAGCAGACTGACCCCACTCTGTCAATGTAACACTCCCAGGGAAGAGCAGAATGACCCCACTCTGTCAATGTATCCCACCCAGTGAAGAGCTGACTGACCCCACTCTGTCAATGTAACCCACTCAGTGAAGTGCAGACTGACCCCACTCTGTCAATGTATCCCACCCAGTGAAGTGCAGACTGACCCCACTCTGTCAATGTAACCCACCCAGGGAAGAGCAGACTGTCCCCACTCTGTCAATGTAACACACCGAGTGAAGAGTAGACTGACACCACTCTGTCAATGTAACACACCTAGGGAAGAGCAGACTGACCCCACTCTGTCAATGTAACACTCCCAGGGAAGAGCAGACTGAACTTACACTGTGAATGTAACACTCCCAGGGAAGAGCAGACTGAACGCACTCTGTCAATGTATCCCACCCAGTGAAGAGCTGACTGACCCCACTCTGTCAATGTAACCCACCCAGCGAAGTGCAGACTGACCCCACTCTGTCAATGTATCCCAACCAGTGAAGAGCAGACTGACCCCACTCTGTCAATGTAACACACCCAGGGAAGAGCAGACTGACCTCACTCTGTCAATGTATCCCACCCAGTGAAGTGCAGACTGACCCCACTCTGTCAATGTAACCCACCCAGGGAAGAGCAGACTGTCCCCACTCTGTCAATGTAACACACCGAGTGATGAGTAGACTGACACCACTCTGTCAATGTAACACACCCAGGGAAGAGCAGACTGACACCACTCTGTCAATTAAACATACCCAGGGAAGAGCAGACTGACCTCACTCGGTCAATGTAACACACCCATGGAAGAGCAGACTGACCCCACTCTGTCAATGTAACACTCCCAGGGAAGAGCAGACTGACCCCACTCTGTCAATGTAACACTCCCAGGGAAGAGCAGACTGACCCTACTCTGTCAGTGTATCCCACCCAGTGAAGAGCTGACTGACCCCACTCTGTCAATGTAACCCACCCAGTGAAGTGCAGACTGACCCCACTCTGTCAATGTATCCCAACCAGTGAAGAGCAGACTGACCCCACTCTGTCAATGTAACCCATCCAGGGAAGAGCAGACTGTCCCCACTCTGTCAATGTAACACACCGAGTGAAGAGTAGACTGACACCACTCTGTCAATGTAACACACCCAGGGAAGAGCAGACTGACACCACTCTGTCAATTAAACATACCCAGGGAAGAGCAGACTGACCTCACTCGGTCAATGTAACACACCGAGGAAAGTGCAGACTGACTCTATTCTGTCAATGTAACACACCCAGAGAAGAGCAGACTGACCCCACTCTGTCAATGTAACCCACCCAGGGAAGAGCAGACTGACCCCACTCTGTCAATGTAACACACCAAGGAAAGTGCAGACTGACTCTATTCAGTCAATGTAACACACCCAGAGAAGAGCAGACTGACCCCACTCTGTCAATGTAACCCACCCAGGGAAGAGCAGACTGACCCCACTTTGTCAATGTAACACACCCAGGCAAGAGCAGACTGATGCGTACTCTGCAAAGTAACTCAAACAGTCAAACGCAGATAGACCCCACACTGTCAATTTAATACACACAGGCAAGAGCAGACTGACTCCACTCTGTCAACGTAACACACCCAGGGAAGAGCAGACTGACCTCATTCTGCGAAATAACTCACACAAGCAACAGCAGACTGACCCCAATCTCTCAAGGTAAAATACACAATGAAGAGCAGTCTGACCCCACTCTGTCAATGGAAACCAACCAGGGAAGAGCAGACTGACGCCACTCGGTCACTGTAACACACCCAGGGAAGATCAGACTGAAACCACTCTGTCAATGTAACACACCCAGGGAAGAGCAGACTGACCCCACTCTGTCAATGTAACCCAGCCAGTGAAGAGCAGACTGACCCCACTCTGTCAATGTAACACACCCAGGGAAGAGCAGACTGACCCTACTCTGTCAATGTAACACACCCAGGCAAGAGCAGTCTGACCCCACTCTGTCAATGTAACACACTCAGGGAAGAGCAGACTGTCCCCAATCTCTCAAGGTAAAATACACAAGGAAGTGCAGACTGACCCCACTCTGTCATTGTATCACACCCAGCCAAGATTAGACTGACACCATCCTGTCAATGTAACACACCCATGGAAGAGCAGACTGACCCCACTCTGTCAATGTAACACACCCATGGAAGAGCAGACTGACCCCACTCTGTCATTGTAACCCACCCAGGGAAGAGCAGACTGACCCCACTCTGTCAATGTAACACACCCAGGGAAGAGCAGACTGACCCCACTCTGTCAATGTAACACACCCAGGCGAGAGCAGACTGACCCCACTCTGTCAATGTAACCCACTCAGGGAAGAGCAGACTGTCCCCAATCTCTCAAGGTAAAATACCCAAGGAAGTGCAGACTGACCCACTCTGTCAATGTAACACACCCAGGGAAGATTAGACTGACACCATCCTGTCAATATAACACACGCAGGGAAGAGCAGAATGACCCCAATCTGTAAATGTAATACACCCAAGAAGATCAAACTGACCCCACTCTGTCAATGTAACACACCCAGGGAAGAGCAGACTGACCTCACTCTGTCAATGTATCCCACCCAGGGAAGAGCAGACTGAACCCACTCTGTCAATGTATCCCACCCAGTGAAGAGCAGACTGAACCCACTCTGTCAATGTCACCCACCCAGTGAAGAGCAGACTGACCCCACTCTGTCAATGTAACCCACCCAGGGAAGTGCAGACTGACCCCACTCTGTCAATGTAACACTCCCAGGGAAGAGCAGACTGAACATACACTGTGAATGTAACACACCCATGGAAGAGCAGACTGACCCCACTCTGTCAATGTAACACACCCAGGCAAGAGCAGTCTGACCCCACTCTGTCAATGTAACACACTCAGGGAAGAGCAGACTGTCCCCAATCTCTCAAGGTAAAATACACAAGGAAGTGCAGACTGACCCCACTCTGTCAATGTAACACACCCAGCCAAGATTAGACTGACACCATCCTGTCAATGTAACACACCCATGGAAGAGCAGACTGACCCCACTCTGTCAATGTAACACACCCAGGCAAGAGCAGACTGACCCCACTCTGTCATTGTAACCCACCCAGGGAAGAGCAGACTGACCCCACTCTGTCAATGTAACACACCCAGGGAAGAGCAGACTGACCCCACTCTGTCAATGTAACACACCCAGGCAAGAGCAGACTGACCCCACTCTGTCAATGTAACCCACTCAGGGAAGAGCAGACTGTCCCCAATCTCTCAAGGTAAAATACCCAAGGAAGTGCAGACTGACCCCACTCTGTCAATGTAACACACCCAGGGAAGATTAGACTGACACCATCCTGTCAATATAACACACCCAGGGAAGAGCAGACTGACCCCAATCTGTAAATGTAATACACCCAAGAAGATCAAACTGACCCCACTCTGTCAATGTAACACACCCAGGGAAGAGCAGACTGACCTCACTCTGTCAATGTATCCCACCCAGGGAAGAGCAGACTGAACCCACTCTGTCAATGTATCCCACCCAGTGAAGAGCAGACAGAACCCACTCTGTCAATGTAACCCACCCAGTGAAGAGCAGACTGACCCCACTCTGTCAATGTAACCCACCCAGGGAAGTGCAGACTGACCCCACTCTGTCAATGTAACACTCCCAGGGAAGAGCAGACTGAACATACACTGTGAATGTAACACACCCATGGAAGAGCAGACTGACCCCACTCTGTCAATGTAACACTCCCAGGGAAGAGCAGAATGACCCCACTCTGTCAATGTATCCCACCCAGTGAAGTGCAGACTGACCCCACTCTGTCAATGTAACCCACCCAGTGAAGAGCTGACTGACCCCACTCTGTCAATGTAACCCACTCAGTGAAGTGCAGACTGACCCCACTCTGTCAATGTATCCCACCCAGTGAAGTGCAGACTGACCCCACTCTGTCAATGTAACCCACCCAGGGAAGAGCAGACTGTCCCCACTCTGTCAATGTAACACTCCCAGGGAAGAGCAGACTGAACTTACACTGTGAATGTAACACTCCCAGGGAAGAGCAGACTGAACCCACTCTGTCAATGTATCCCACCCAGTGAAGAGCTGACTGACCCCACTCTGTCAATGTAACCCACCCAGTGAAGTGCAGACTGACCCCACTCTGTCAATGTATCCCAACCAGTGAAGAGCAGACTGACCCCACTCTGTCAATGTAACACACCCAGGGAAGAGCAGACTGACCTCACTCTGTCAATGTATCCCACCCAGTGAAGTGCAGACTGACCCCACTCTGTCAATGTAACCCACCCAGGGAAGAGCAGACTGTCCCCACTCTGTCAATGTAACACACCGAGTGAAGAGTAGACTGACACCACTCTGTCAATGTAACACACCCAGGGAAGAGCAGACTGACACCACTCTGTCAATTAAACATACCCAGGGAAGAGCAGACTGACCTCACTCGGTCAATGTAACACACCCATGGAAGAGCAGACTGACCCCACTCTGTCAATGTAACACTCCCAGGGAAGAGCAGACTGACCCCACTCTGTCAATGTAACACTCCCAGGGAAGAGCAGACTGACCCTACTCTGTCAGTGTATCCCACCCAGTGAAGAGCTGACTGACCCCACTCTGTCAATGTAACCCACCCAGTGAAGTGCAGACTGACCCCACTCTGTCAATGTATCCCAACCAGTGAAGAGCAGACTGACCCCACTCTGTCAATGTAACCCATCCAGGGAAGAGCAGACTGTCCCCACTCTGTCAATGTAACACACCGAGTGAAGAGTAGACTGACACCACTCTGTCAATGTAACACACCCAGGGAAGAGCAGACTGACACCACTCTGTCAATTAAACATACCCAGGGAAGAGCAGACTGACCTCACTCGGTCAATGTAACACACCGAGGAAAGTGCAGACTGACTCTATTCTGTCAATGTAACACACCCAGAGAAGAGCAGACTGACCCCACTCTGTCAATGTAACCCACCCAGGGAAGAGCAGACTGACCCCACTCTGTCAATGTAACACACCAAGGAAAGTGCAGACTGACTCTATTCAGTCAATGTAACACACCCAGAGAAGAGCAGACTGACCCCACTCTGTCAATGTAACCCACCCAGGGAAGAGCAGACTGACCCCACTTTGTCAATGTAACACACCCAGGCAAGAGCAGACTGATGCGTACTCTGCAAAGTAACTCAAACAGTCAAACGCAGATAGACCCCACACTGTCAATTTAATACACACAGGCAAGAGCAGACTGACTCCACTCTGTCAACGTAACACACCCAGGGAAGAGCAGACTGACCTCATTCTGCGAAATAACTCACACAAGCAACAGCAGACTGACCCCAATCTCTCAAGGTAAAATACACAATGAAGAGCAGTCTGACCCCACTCTGTCAATGGAAACCAACCAGGGAAGAGCAGACTGACGCCACTCGGTCACTGTAACACACCCAGGGAAGATCAGACTGAAACCACTCTGTCAATGTAACACACCCAGGGAAGAGCAGACTGACACCACTCTGTCAATGTAACACTCCCAGGGAATAGCAGACTGACCCCACTCTGTCAATGTAACACACCCAGGGAAGTGCAGACTGACCCCACTCTGTCAACGTAACACTTCCAGGGAAGAGCAGTCTGACCCCACTCTCAATGTAACACACGCAGCGAAGAACAGACAGACCCCACCCTGTCAATGTAACACATCCAGGGAAGTGCAGACTGACCCGACTCTGTCAATGTAACACACCCAGGGAAGTGCAGACTGACCCCACTCTGTCAATGCAACACACCCAGGGTAGTGCAAACTGACCCCACTCTGTCAATGTAACACACCAAAGGAAGAGCAGTCTGACCCCACTCTGTCAGTGTATCCCACCCAGTGTAGAGCAGACTAACCCCACTCTGTCAATGTAAACCAACCAGGGAAGAGCAGACTGACGCCACTCTGTCACTGTAACACACTCAGGGAAGAGCAGACTGAACCCACTCTGTCAATGTAACACACCCAGGGAAGAGCATACTGACCCCACTCTGTCAATGTAACACACCCGGGGAAGAGCCGACTGACCCCACTGTGTCAATGTAACACACCGAGGGAAGAGCAGACTGACCCCACTCTGTCAATGTAACAGACACAGGGAAGAGCAGACTGACCACACTCTGTCAATGTAACACACCCAGGCAAGAGCAGACTGACCCCACTCTGTCAATGTAACACACCCAGGGAAGAGCAGACTGACCCTACTCTGTCAATGTAACACACCCAGGGAAGAGCACGCTGACCCCACTCTGTCGATGTAACCCAACCAGGGAAGAGCAGGCTGACCCCACTCTGTCAATGTAACACACCCAGGAAAGAGCAGACTGACCCCACTCTCTCAATGTATCACACCCAGGGAAGAGCAGACTGACCCTACTCTGTCAATGTAACACACCAAGGCAAGAGCAGACTGACCCCACTCTGTCAATGTAACACACTCAGGGAAGAGCAGACTGTCCCAAATCTCTCAAGATAAAATACACAAGGAAGTGCAGACTGACACCATCCTGTCAATGTAACACACCCATGGAAGAGCAGACTGACCCCACTCTGTCAATGTAACACACCCAGGGAAGTGCAGACTGACCCCACTCTGTCAATGTAACACATCCAGTGAAGAGCTGACTGACACCACTCTGTCAATTTAACACACTCAAGGAAGAGCAGACTGACCCCACTCTGTCAATGTAAGATACCCAGGGAAGAGCAAACTGACCGCGCTCTGTCAATGTAACACACCCAGGGAAGAGCAGACTGACCTCACTCTGTCAATGTAAAAGACACAGGGAAGAACAGACTGACCTCACTCTGTCAATGTAACACACCGAGGGAAGAGCAGACTGCCTCAACTCTGACACTGTAACACACCGAGGGAAGAGCAGACTGACCCCACTCTGTCATTGTAACCCACCCAGGGAAGAGCACACTGACCCCACTCTTTCAATGTAACACACCCAGGGAAGAGCAGACTGACACCACTCTGTCAATGTAACCCAACCAGTGAAGTGCAGACTGACTCCACTCTTGTCAATGTAACACACCCAGGGAAGAACAGACTGACCCGACTCTGTCAATGTGACATACCCAGGGAAGAGCAGACTGACCCCACTCTGTCAATGTAATGCACCGAGGGAAGAGAGACTGACCCCACTCTGTCAATGTAACAGACACAGGGAAGAACAGACTGACCTCACTCTGTCAATGTAACACGCCGAGGGAAGAGCAGACTGACCCCACTCTGTCAATCTATCCCACCCAGGCAAGAGCAGACTGACCACATTCTGTCAATGTAACACACCCAGGCAAGAGCGGACTGACCCCACTCTGTCAATGTAACACACCCAGGCAAGAGCAGACTGTCCCCACTCTGTCAATGTAACACACCGAGTGAAGAGTAGACTGACACCACTCTGTCAATGTAACACACCCAGGGAAGAGCAGACTGACACCACTCTGTCAATTAAACATACCCAGGGAAGAGCAGACTGACCTCACTCGGTCAATGTAACACACCCATGGAAGAGCAGACTGACCCCACTCTGTCAATGTAACACTCCCAGGGAAGAGCAGACTGACCCCACTCTGTCAATGTAACACTCCCAGGGAAGAGCAGACTGACCCTACTCTGTCAGTGTATCCCACCCAGTGAAGAGCTGACTGACCCCACTCTGTCAATGTAACCCACCCAGTGAAGTGCAGACTGACCCCACTCTGTCAATGTATCCCAACCAGTGAAGAGCAGACTGACCCCACTCTGTCAATGTAACCCATCCAGGGAAGAGCAGACTGTCCCCACTCTGTCAATGTAACACACCGAGTGAAGAGTAGACTGACACCACTCTGTCAATGTAACACACCCAGGGAAGAGCAGACTGACACCACTCTGTCAATTAAACATACCCAGGGAAGAGCAGACTGACCTCACTCGGTCAATGTAACACACCGAGGAAAGTGCAGACTGACTCTATTCTGTCAATGTAACACACCCAGAGAAGAGCAGACTGACCCCACTCTGTCAATGTAACCCACCCAGGGAAGAGCAGACTGACCCCACTCTGTCAATGTAACACACCAAGGAAAGTGCAGACTGACTCTATTCAGTCAATGTAACACACCCAGAGAAGAGCAGACTGACCCCACTCTGTCAATGTAACCCACCCAGGGAAGAGCAGACTGACCCCACTTTGTCAATGTAACACACCCAGGCAAGAGCAGACTGATGCGTACTCTGCAAAGTAACTCAAACAGTCAAACGCAGATAGACCCCACACTGTCAATTTAATACACACAGGCAAGAGCAGACTGACTCCACTCTGTCAACGTAACACACCCAGGGAAGAGCAGACTGACCTCATTCTGCGAAATAACTCACACAAGCAACAGCAGACTGACCCCAATCTCTCAAGGTAAAATACACAATGAAGAGCAGTCTGACCCCACTCTGTCAATGGAAACCAACCAGGGAAGAGCAGACTGACGCCACTCGGTCACTGTAACACACCCAGGGAAGATCAGACTGAAACCACTCTGTCAATGTAACACACCCAGGGAAGAGCAGACTGACACCACTCTGTCAATGTAACACTCCCAGGGAATAGCAGACTGACCCCACTCTGTCAATGTAACACACCCAGGGAAGTGCAGACTGACCCCACTCTGTCAACGTAACACTTCCAGGGAAGAGCAGTCTGACCCCACTCTCAATGTAACACACGCAGCGAAGAACAGACAGACCCCACCCTGTCAATGTAACACATCCAGGGAAGTGCAGACTGACCCGACTCTGTCAATGTAACACACCCAGGGAAGTGCAGACTGACCCCACTCTGTCAATGCAACACACCCAGGGTAGTGCAAACTGACCCCACTCTGTCAATGTAACACACCAAAGGAAGAGCAGTCTGACCCCACTCTGTCAGTGTATCCCACCCAGTGTAGAGCAGACTAACCCCACTCTGTCAATGTAAACCAACCAGGGAAGAGCAGACTGACGCCACTCTGTCACTGTAACACACTCAGGGAAGAGCAGACTGAACCCACTCTGTCAATGTAACACACCCAGGGAAGAGCATACTGACCCCACTCTGTCAATGTAACACACCCGGGGAAGAGCCGACTGACCCCACTGTGTCAATGTAACACACCGAGGGAAGAGCAGACTGACCCCACTCTGTCAATGTAACAGACACAGGGAAGAGCAGACTGACCACACTCTGTCAATGTAACACACCCAGGCAAGAGCAGACTGACCCCACTCTGTCAATGTAACACACCCAGGGAAGAGCAGACTGACCCTACTCTGTCAATGTAACACACCCAGGGAAGAGCACGCTGACCCCACTCTGTCGATGTAACCCAACCAGGGAAGAGCAGGCTGACCCCACTCTGTCAATGTAACACACCCAGGAAAGAGCAGACTGACCCCACTCTCTCAATGTATCACACCCAGGGAAGAGCAGACTGACCCTACTCTGTCAATGTAACACACCAAGGCAAGAGCAGACTGACCCCACTCTGTCAATGTAACACACTCAGGGAAGAGCAGACTGTCCCAAATCTCTCAAGATAAAATACACAAGGAAGTGCAGACTGACACCATCCTGTCAATGTAACACACCCATGGAAGAGCAGACTGACCCCACTCTGTCAATGTAACACACCCAGGGAAGTGCAGACTGACCCCACTCTGTCAATGTAACACATCCAGTGAAGAGCTGACTGACACCACTCTGTCAATTTAACACACTCAAGGAAGAGCAGACTGACCCCACTCTGTCAATGTAAGATACCCAGGGAAGAGCAAACTGACCGCGCTCTGTCAATGTAACACACCCAGGGAAGAGCAGACTGACCTCACTCTGTCAATGTAAAAGACACAGGGAAGAACAGACTGACCTCACTCTGTCAATGTAACACACCGAGGGAAGAGCAGACTGCCTCAACTCTGACACTGTAACACACCGAGGGAAGAGCAGACTGACCCCACTCTGTCATTGTAACCCACCCAGGGAAGAGCACACTGACCCCACTCTTTCAATGTAACACACCCAGGGAAGAGCAGACTGACACCACTCTGTCAATGTAACCCAACCAGTGAAGTGCAGACTGACTCCACTCTTGTCAATGTAACACACCCAGGGAAGAACAGACTGACCCGACTCTGTCAATGTGACATACCCAGGGAAGAGCAGACTGACCCCACTCTGTCAATGTAATGCACCGAGGGAAGAGAGACTGACCCCACTCTGTCAATGTAACAGACACAGGGAAGAACAGACTGACCTCACTCTGTCAATGTAACACGCCGAGGGAAGAGCAGACTGACCCCACTCTGTCAATCTATCCCACCCAGGCAAGAGCAGACTGACCACATTCTGTCAATGTAACACACCCAGGCAAGAGCGGACTGACCCCACTCTGTCAATGTAACACACCCAGGGAAGAGCAGACTGACCTCACTCTGTCAATTTATCCCACCCAGGGAAGAACAGACTGACACCACTCTGTCAATGTAACACACCCAGGGAAGAGCAGACTGACCCCACTCTGTCAATGTAACACACCCAGGGAAGAGCAGACTGACCCCACTCTGTCAATGTAACAGACACAGGGAAGAACAGACTGACCTCACTCTGTCAATGTAACACACCCAGGGAAGAGCAGACTGAACCCACTCTGTCAATGTAACACTCCCATGGAAAATCAGACTGAACCCACTCTGTCAATGTAACACACCCAGGGAAGATCAGACTGACCCCACTATGTCAGTGTATCCCACCCAGTGAAGAGCTGACTGACACTACTCTGTCAATGTAACCCAACCAATGAAGAGCAGACTGACCCCACTCTGTCAATGCAACAAACCGAGTGAAGAGCAGACTGACACCACGCTGTCAATGTAACACACCCAGGGAAGAGCAGACTGACACCACTCTGTCAATTTAAAACACCCAGGGAAGAGCAGACTGACCCCACTCTGTCAATCTAACACACCCAGTGAAGAGCAGACTGACCCCACTCTGTCAATGTAACACACCCAGTGAAGAGCAGACTGACCCCACTCTGTCAATTTAAAACACTCAAGGAAGATCAGCCTGACCCCACTCTGTCAATGTAAGATACCCAGGGAAGATCAGCCTGACCTCACTCTGTCAATGTAACCCACCCAGGGAAGATCAGACTGACCCCACTCTGTCAATGTAACACACCCAGGGAAGAGCAGACTGACCTCACTCTGACAATGTAACAGACACAGGGAAGAGCAGACTGACCTCACTCTGTCAATGTAACAGACACAGGGAAGAACATACTGACCTCACTCTGTCAATGTAACACACCCAGGGAAGAGCAGACTGACACCACTCTATCACTGTAATCCACCCAGGGAAGAGCAGACTGACACCATCCTGTCAATATAACACACCCAGGGAAGAGCAGACTGACCCCAATCTGTAAATGTAATACACCCAACAAGATCAAAATGACCCCACTCTGTCAATGTAACACACCCAGGGAAGAGCAGACTGACCTCGCTCTGTCAATGTATCCCACCCAGGGAAGAGCAGACTGAACCCACTCTGTCAATGTATCCCACCCAGTGAAGAGCAGACTGAACCCACTCTGTCAATGTAACCCACCCAGTGAAGAGCAGACTGACCCCACTCTGTCAATGCAAGCCACCCAGGGAAGTGCAGACTGACCTCACTCTGTCAATGTAACACTCCCAGGGAAGAGCAGACTGAACATACACTGTGAATGTAACACACCCATGGAAGAGCAGACTGACCCCACTCTGTCAATGTAACACTCCCAGGGAAGAGCAGAATGACCCCACTCTGTCAGTGTATCCCACCCAGTGAAGAGCTGACTGACCCCACTCTGTCAATGTAACCCACTCAGTGAAGTGCAGACTGACACCACTCTGTCAATGTAACCCACCCAGTGAAGTGCAGACTGACCCCACGCTGTCAATGTATCCCAACCAGTGAAGAGCAGACTGACCCCACTCTGTCAATGTAACCCACCCAGGGAAGAACAGACTGTCCCCACTCTGTCAATGTAACACACCGAGTGAAGAGTAGACTGACACCACTCTGTCAATGTAACACACCTAGGGAAGAGCAGACTGACCCCACTCTGTCAATGTAACACTCCCAGGGAAGAGCAGACTGAACTTACACTGTGAATGTAACACACCCATGGAAGAGCAGACTGAACCCACTCTGTCAATGTAACACTCCCAGGGAAGAGCAAACTGACCCCACTCTGTCAATGTATCCCACCCAGTGAAGAGCTGACTGACCCCACTCTGTCAAGGTAACCCACCCAGTGAAGTGCAGACTGACCCCACTCTGTCAATGTATCCCAACCAGTGAAGAGCAGACTGACCCCACTCTGTCAATGTAACACTCCCAGGGAAGAGCAGACTGAACTTACACTGTGAATGTAACACACCCATGGAAGAGCAGACTGACCCCACTCTGTCAATGTAACACACCCATGGAAGAGCAGACTGACCCCACTCTGTCAATGTAACACTCCCAGGGAAGAGCAGACTGACCCTACTCTGTCAGTGTATCCCACCCAGTGAAGAGCTGACTGACCCCACTCTGTCAATGTAACCCACCCAGTGAAGTGCAGACTGACCCCACTCTGTCAATGTATCCCAACCAGTGAAGAGCAGACTGACCCCACTCTGTCAATGTAACCCATCCAGGGAAGAGCAGACTGTCCCCACTCTGTCAATGTAACACAGCGAGTGAAGAGTAGACTGACACCACTCTGTCAATGTAACACACCCAGGGAAGAGCAGACTGACACCACTCTGTCAATTAAACATACCCAGGGAAGAGCAGACTGACCTCACTCGGTCAATGTAACACACCGAGGAAAGTGCAGACTGACTCTATTCTGTCAATGTAACACACCCAGAGAAGAGCAGACTGACCCCACTCTGTCAATGTAACCCACCCAGGGAAGAGCAGACTGACCCCACTCTGTCAATGTAACACACCGAGGAAAGTGCAGACTGACTCTATTCTGTCAATGTAACACACCCAGAGAAGAGCAGACTGACCCCACTCTGTCAATGTAACCCACCCAGGGAAGAGCAGACTGACACCACTCTGTCAATGTAACACACCCAGGGAAGAGCAGACTGACACCACTCTGTCAATTAAACATACCCAGGAAGAGCAGACTGACCTCACTCGGTCAATGTAACACACCGAGGAAAGTGCAGACTGACTCTATTCTGTCAATGTAACACACCCAGAGAAGAGCAGACTGACCCCACTCTGTCAATGTAACCCACCCAGGGAAGAGCAGACTGACCCCACTCTGTCAATGTAACACACCAAGGAAAGTGCAGACTGACTCTATTCTGTCAATGTAACACTCCCAGGGAATAGCAGACTGACCCCACTCTGTCAATGTAACACACCCAGGGAAGTGCAGACTGACCCCACTCTGTCAACGTAACACTTCCAGGGAAGAGCAGTCTGACCCCACTCTCAATGTAACACACCCAGCGAAGAACAGACAGACCCCACCCTGTCAATGTAACACATCCAGGGAAGTGCAGACTGACCCGACTCTGTCAATGTAACACACCCAGGGAAGTGCAGACTGACCCCACTCTGTCAATGCAACACACCCATGGTAGTGCAAACTGACCCCACTCTGTCAATGTAACACACCAAAGGAAGAGCAATCTGACCCCACTCTGTCAGTGTATCCCACCCAGTGTAGAGCAGACTAACCCCACTCTGTCAATGTAAACCAACCAGGGAAGAGCAGACTGACGCCACTCTGTCACTATAACACACTCAGGGAAGAGCAGACTGAACCCACTCTGTCAATGTAACACACCCAGGGAAGAGCATACTGACCCCACTCTGTCAATGTAACACACCCGGGGAAGAGCAGACTGACCCCACTGTGTCAATGTAACACACCGAGGGAAGAGCAGACTGACCCCACTCTGTCAATGTAACAGACACAGGGAAGAGCAGACTGACCACACTCTGTCAATGTAACACACCCAGGCAAGAGCAGACTGACCCCACTCTGTCAATGTAACACACCCAGGGAAGAGCAGACTGACCCTACTCTGTCAATGTAACACACCCAGGGAAGAGCACACTGACCCCACTCTGTCAAGGTAACACACCAAGGCAAGAGCAGACTGACCCCACTCTGTCAATGTAACACACTCAGGGAAGAGCAGACTGTCCCAAATCTCTCAAGATAAAATACACAAGGAAGTGCAGACTGACCCCACGCTGTCAATGTAACACACCCAGGCAAGATTAGACTGACACCATCCTGTCAATGTAACACACCCATGGAAGAGCAGACTGACCCCACTCTGTCAATGTAACACACCCAGGGAAGTGCAGACTGACCCCACTCTGTCAATGTAACACATCCAGTGAAGAGCTGACTGACACCACTCTGTCAATTTAACACACTCAAGGAAGAGCAGACTGACCCCACTCTGTCAATGTAAGATACCCAGGGAAGAGCAAACTGACCGCGCTCTGTCAATGTAACACACCCAGGGAAGAGCAGACTGACCTCACTCTGTCAATGTAAAAGACACAGGGAAGAACAGACTGACCTCACTCTGTCAATGTAACACACCGAGGGAAGAGCAGACTGCCTCAACTCTGACAATGTAACACACCGAGGGAAGAGCAGACTGACCCCACTCTGTCATTGTAACCCACCCAGGGAAGAGCAGACTGACCCCACTCTTTCAATGTAACACACCCAGGGAAGAGCAGACTGACACCACTCTGTCAATGTAACCCAACCAGTGAAGTGCAGACCGACTGCACTCTTGTCAATGTAACACACCCAGGGAAGAACAGACTGACCCGACTCTGTCAATGTGACATACCCAGGGAAGAGCAGACTGACCCCACTCTGTCAATGTAACACACCGAGGGAAGAGCAGACTGACCCCACTCTGTCAATGTAACAGACACAGGGAAGAACAGACTGACCTCACTCTGTCAATGTAACACGCCGAGGGAAGAGCAGATTGACCCCACTCTGTCAATTTATCCCACCCAGGCAAGAGCAGACTGACCACATTCTGTCAATGTAACACACCCAGGCAAGAGCGGACTGACCCCACTCTGTCAATGTAACACACCCAGGGAAGAGCAGACTGACCTCACTCTGTCAATTTATCCCACCCAGGGAAGAACAGACTGACACCACTCTGTCAATGTAACACACCCAGGGAAGAGCAGACTGACCCCACTCTGTCAATGTAACACACCCAGGGAAGAGCAGACTGACCCCACTCTGTCAATGTAACAGACACAGGGAAGAGCAGACTGACCTCACTCTGTCAATGTAACAGACACAGGGAAGAACAGACTGACCTCACTCTGTCAATGTAACACACCCAGGGAAGAGCAGACTGAACCCACTCTGTCAATGTAACACTCCCATGGAAAATCAGACTGAACCCACTCTGTCAATGTAACACACCCAGGGAAGATCAGACTGACCCCACTATGTCAGTGTATCCCACCCAGTGAAGAGCTGACTGACACCACTCTGTCAATGTAACCCAACCAATGAAGAGCAGACTGACCCCACTCTGTCAATGTAACAAACCGAGTGAAGAGCAGACTGACACCACTCTGTCAATGTAACACACCCAGGGAAGAGCAGACTGACACCACTCTGTCAATTTAAAACACCCAGTGAAGAGCAGACTGACCCCACTGTGTCAATGTAACACACCCAGTGAAGAGCAGACTGACCCCACTCTGTCAATTTAAAACACTCAAGGAAGATCAGCCTGACCCAACTCTGTCAATGTAAGATACCCAGGGAAGATCAGCCTGACCTCACTCTGTCAATGTAACACACCCAGGGAAGATCAGACTGACCCCACTCTGTCAATGTAACACACCCAGGCAAGAGCAGACTGACCCCACTCTGTCAATGTAACACACCCAGGGAAGAGCAGACTGACCCTACTCTGTCAATGTATCCCACCCAGGGAAGAGCAGACTGACACCACTCTATCACTGTAATCCACCCAGGGTAGAGCAGACTGACACCATCCTGTCAATATAACACACCCAGGGAAGAGCAGACTGACCCCAATCTGTAAATGTAATACACCCAAGACGATCAAACTGACCTCGCTCTGTCAATGTATCCAACCCAGGGAAGAGCAGACTGAACCCACTCTGTCAATGTATCCCACCCAATGAAGAGCAGACTGAACCGACTCTGTCAATGTAACCCACCCAGTGAAGAGCAGACTGACCCCACTCTGTCAATGTAACACTCCCAGGGAAGAGCAGAATGACCCCACTCTGTCAGTGTATCCCACCCAGTGAAGAGCTGACTGACCCCACTCTGTCAATGTAACCCACTCAGTGAAGTGCAGACTGACCCCACTCTGTCAATGTAACCCACCCAGTGAAGTGCAGACTGACCCCACGCTGTCAATGTATCCCAACCAGTGAAGAGCAGACTGACCCCACTCTGTCAATGTAACCCACCCAGGGAAGAGCAGACTGTCCCCACTCTGTCAATGTAACACACCGAGTGAAGAGTAGACTGACACCACTCTGTCAATGTAACACACCTAGGGAAGAGCAGACTGACCCCACTCTGTCAATGTAACACTCCCAGGGAAGAGCAGACTGAACTTACACTGTGAATGTAACACACCCATGGAAGAGCAGACTGAACCCATTCTGTCAATTTAACACTCCCAGGGAAAAGCTGACTGACCCCACTTGGTCAATGTAACCCACCCAGTGAAGTGCAGACTGACCCCACTCTGTCAATGTATCCCAACCAGTGAAGAGCAGACTGACCCCACTCTGTCAATGTAACACACCCAGGGAAGAGCAGACTGACCTCACTCTGTCAATGTAACACTCCCAGGGAAGAGCAGACTGTCCCCACTCTGTCAATGTAACACACCGAGTGAAGTGTAGACTGACACCACTCTGTCAATGTAACACACCCAGGGAAGAGCAGACTGACACCACTCTGTCAATGTAACATACCAAGGAAGAGCAGACTCACCTCACTCGGTCAATGTAACACACCGAGGAAAGTGCAGACTGACTCTATTCTGTCAATGTAACACACCCAGAGAAGAGCAGACTGACCCCACTCTGTCAATGTAACCCACCCAGGGAAGAGCAGACTGACCCCACTCTGTCAATGTAACACACCGAGGAAAGTGCAGACTGACTCTATTCTGTCAATGTAACACACCCAGAGAAGAGCAGACTGACCCCACTCTGTCAATGTAACCCACCCAGGGAAGAGCAGACTGACCCCACTTTGTCAATGTAACACACCCAGGCAAGAGCAGACTGACGCGTGCTCTGCAAAGTAACTCAAACAGTCAAACGCAGATAGACCCCACACTGACAATTTAATACACACAGGCAAGAGCAGACTGACTCCACTCTGTCAACGTAACACACCCAGGGAAGAGCAGACTGACCTCATTCTGCGAAATAACTCACACAAGCAACAGCAGACTGACCCCAATCTCTCAAGGTAAAATACACAATGAAGTGCAGAGTGACCCCACTCTGTCAATGTAACACACCCGGGGAAGAGCAGTCTGACCCCACTCCGTCAGTGTAACACACACAGGGAAGAGCAGACTGATCCCACTCTGTCAATGGAAACCAACCAGGGAAGAGCAGACTGACGCCACTCGGTCACTGTAACACACCCAGTGAAGATCAGACTGAAACCACTCTGTCAATGTAACACACCCAGGGAAGAGCATACTGACCCCACTCTGTCAATGTAACACTCCCAGGGAAGAGCAGACTGACCCCACTCTGTCAATGTAACACACCCAGGGAAGTGCAGACTGACCCCACTCTGTCAACGTAACACTTCCAGGGAAGAGCAGTCTGACCCCACTCTCAATGTAACACACCCAGCGAAGAACAGACAGACCCCACCCTGTCAATGTAACACATCAAGGGAAGTGCAGACTGACCCGACTCTGTCAATGTAACACACCCAGGGAAGTGCAGACTGACCCCACTCTGTCAAAGCAACACACCCAGGGTAGTGCAAACTGACCCCACTCTGTCAATGTAACACACCAAAGGAAGAGCAGTCTGACCCCACTCTGTCAGTGTATCCCACCCAGTGTAGAGCAGACTAACCCCACTCTGTCAATGTAAACCAACCAGGGAAGAGCAGACTGACGCCACTCTGTCACTGTAACACACTCAGGGAAGAGCAGACTGAACCCACTCTGTCAATGTAACAAACCCGGGGAAGAGCAGACTGACCCCACTGTGTCAATGTAACACACCGAGGAAGAGCAGTCTGACCCCACTCTGTCAATGTAACAGACACAGGGAAGAGCAGACTGACCCCACTCTGTCAATGTAACACACCCAGGGAAGAACAGACTGACCTCACTCTGTTAATGTAACACAACCAGTGAAGAGCATACTGACCCCACTCTGTCAATGTAACCCACCCAGGGAAGATCAGACTGACCCCACTCTGTCAATGTAACACACCCAGGGAAGAGCAGACTGACCTCACTATGTCAATGTAACAGACACAGGGAAGAACAGACTGACCTCACTCTGACAATGTAACAGACACAGGGAAGAACAGACTGACCTCACTCTGTCAATGTAACACACCGAGGGAAGAGCAGACTGCCTCTACTCTGTCAATGTAACACACCGGGGCAAGAGCAGACTCATCCCACTCTGTCAATGTAACCCACTCAGGGAAGAGCAGACTGACCCCACTCTGTCAAAGTAACATACCCAGTGAAGAGCAGACTGACCTCATTCTGTCAATGTAACACACCCAGGGAAGATCAGACTGACACCACTCTGTCAATGTAACACACCCAGGGAAGAGCAGACTCACCCCACTTTGTCAATGTAACACACCCAGTGAAGAGCAGACAGACCCCACTTTGTCAATGTAACACACCCAGGGAAGAGCAAACTGACCCCACTCTGTCAATGGAACACACCCAGGGAAGAGCAGACTGACCTCACTCTGTCAATGTAACAGACCCGGGGAAGAGCAGACTGACCCCACTGTGTCAATGTAACACACCGAGGGAAGAGCAGACTGACCCCACTCTGTCAATGTAACAGACACAGGGAAGAGCAGACTGACCCCACTCTGTCAATGTAACAGACCCAGGGAAGAGCAGACTGACCTCACTCTGTCAATGTAACACACCGAGGGAAGAGCAGACTGCCTCTACTCTGTCAATGTAACACACCGGGGCAAGAGCAGACTCATCCCACTCTGTCAATGTAACCCACTCAGGGAAGAGCAGACTGACCCCACTCTGTCAAAGTAACATACCCAGTGAAGAGCAGACTCACCCCACTTTGTCAATGTAACACACCCAGTGAAGAGCAGACAGACCCCACTTTGTCAATGTAACACACCCAGGGAAGAGCAGACTGACCCCACTCTGTCAATGTAACACACCCAGGGAAGAGCAGACTGACCTCACTCTGTCAATGTAACAGACCCGGGGAAGAGCAGACTGACCCCACTGTGTCAATGTAACACACCGAGGGAAGAGCAGACTGACCCCACTCTGTCAATGTAACAGACACAGGGAAGAGCAGACTGACCCCACTCTGTCAATGTAACAGACCCAGGGAAGAGCAGACTGACCTCACTCTGTCAATGTAACACACCCAGGGAAGAGCAGACTGACCCCAATCTCTCAAGGTAAAATACACAAGGAAGTGCAGACTGACCCCACTCTGTCAATGTAACACACCCAGGGAAGGGCAGACTGACCCCACTCTGTCAATGTAACACACTCAGGGAAGAGCAGACTGATCCCACTCTGTCAATGGAAACCAACCAGGGAAGAGCAGACTGACGCCACTCGGTCACTGTAACACACCCAGTGAAGATCAGACTGAAACCACTCTGTCAATGTAACACACCCAGGGAAGAGCATACTGACCCCACTCTGTCAATGTAACACTCCCAGGGAAGAGCAGACTGACCCCACTCTGTCAATGTAACACACCCAGGGAAGTGCAGACTGACCCCACTCTGTCAACGTAACACTTCCAGGGAAGAGCAGTCTGACCCCACTCTCAATGTAACACACCCAGCGAAGAACAGACAGACCCCACCCTGTCAATGTAACACATCAAGGGAAGTGCAGACTGACCCGACTCTGTCAATGTAACACACCCAGGGAAGTGCAGACTGACCCCACTCTGTCAAAGCAACACACCCAGGGTAGTGCAAACTGACCCCACTCTGTCAATGTAACACACCAAAGGAAGAGCAGTCTGACCCCACTCTGTCAGTGTATCCCACCCAGTGTAGAGCAGACTAACCCCACTCTGTCAATGTAAACCAACCAGGGAAGAGCAGACTGACGCCACTCTGTCACTGTAACACACTCAGGGAAGAGCAGACTGACACCACTCTGTCAATGTAACAAACCCGGGGAAGAGCAGACTGACCCCACTGTGTCAATGTAACACACCGAGGGAAGAGCAGTCTGACCCCACTCTGTCAATGTAACAGACACAGGGAAGAGCAGACTGACCCCACTCTGTCAATGTAACACACCCAGGGAAGAACAGACTGACCTCACTCTGTTAATGTAACACAACCAGTGAAGAGCATACTGACCACACTCTGTCAATGTAACCCACCCAGGGAAGATCAGACTGACCCCACTCTGTCAATGTAACACACCCAGGGAAGAGAAGACTGACCTCACTATGTCAATGTAACAGACACAGGGAAGAACAGACTGACCTCACTCTGACAATGTAACAGACACAGGGAAGAACAGACTGACCTCACTCTGTCAATGTAACACACCGAGGGATGAGCAGACTGCCTCTACTCTGTCAATGTAACACACCGGGGCAAGAGCAGACTCATCCCACTCTGTCAATGTAACCCACTCAGGGAAGAGCAGACTGACCCCACTCTGTCAAAATAACATACCCAGTGAAGAGCAGACTGACCTCATTCTGTCAATGTAACACACCCAGGGAAGAATAGACTGACCCCACTCTGTCAATGTAACACACCCAGGGAAGATCAGACTGACCCCACTCTGTCAATGTAACACACCCAGTGAAGAGCAGACTGACCCCACTTTGTCAATGTAACACACCCGGGGAAGAGCAGACTGACCCCACTCTGTCAATGTAACACACCCAGTGAAGAGCAGACTCACCCCACTTTGTCAATGTAACACACCCAGTGAAGAGCAGACAGACCCCACTATGTCAATGTAACACACCCAGGGAAGAGCAGACTGACCCCACTCTGTCATTGTAACACACCCAGGGAAGAGCAGACTGACCTCACTCTGTCAATGTAACAGACCCGGGGAAGAGCAGACTGACCCCACTGTGTCAATGTAACACACCGAGGGAAGAGCAGACTGACCCCACTCTGTCAATGTAACAGACACAGGGAAGAGCAGACTGACCCCACTCTGTCAATGTAACAGACCCAGGGAAGAGCAGACTGACCTCACTCTGTCAATGTAACACACCCAGGGAAGAGCAGACTGACCCCAATCTCTCAAGGTAAAATACACAAGGAAGTGCAGACTGACCCCACTCTGTCAATGTAACACACCCAGGGAAGGGCAGACTGACCCCACTCTGTCAATGTAACACACCCAGGGAAGAGAAGACTGACCCCAATCTGTCAATGTAATACACCCAGGAAGATCAAACTGACCCCACTCTGTCAATGTAACACACCCAGGTAAGAGCAGACTGACCTCACTCTGTCAATGAAACAGACACAGGGAAGAACAGACTGACCTCACTCTGTCAATGTAACACACCCAGGGAAGATCAGACTAACCCCTCTCTGTCAATGTAACACACCCAGGCAAGAGCAGACTCATCCCACTCTGTCAATGGAACAGACACAGGGAAGAACAGACTGACCTCACTCTGTCAATGTAACACACCCAGGGAAGATCAGACTAACCCCTCTCTGTCAATGTAACACACTCAGGGAAAATCAGACTGACCCCACTCTGTCAATGTAACACACCCAGGGAAGAGCAGACTGACCTCACTATGTCAATGTAACAGACACAGGGAAGAACAGACTGACCTCACTCTGTCAATGTAACAGACACAGGGAAGAACAGACTGACCTCACTCTGTCAATGTAACACACCGAGGGAAGAGCAGACTGCCTATACTCTGTCAATGTAACACACCGAGGCAAGAGCAGACTCATCCCACGCTGTCAATGTAACCCACTCAGGGAAGAGCAGACTGACCCCACTCTGTCAATGTAACATACCCAGTGAAGAGCAGACTGACCGCATTCTCTGAATGTAACACACCCAGGGAAAATCAGACTGACCCCACTCTGTCAATGGAACACACCCAGGAAAGATCAGACTGACCCCACTCTGTCAATGTAACACACCAAGTGAAGAGCAGACTGACCCCACATTGTCAATGTAACACACCCGGGGAAGAGCAGACTGACCCCACTCTGTCAATGTAACACACCCAGTGAAGAGCAGACTCACCCCACTTTGTCAATGTAACACACCCAGTGAAGAGCAGACTGACCCCACTTTGTCAATGTAACACACCCAGGGAAGAGCAGACTGACCCCACTCTGTCAATGTAACACTCCCAGAGAAGAGCAGACTGAACTTACACTGTAAATGTAACACACCCAGGGAAGAGCAGACTGAACCCACTCTGTCAATGTAACACTCCCATGGAAAAGCAGACTGAACCCACTCTGTCAATGTAACACACCCAGGGAAGATCAGACTGACCCCACTATGTCAGTGTATCCCACCCAGTGAAGAGCAGACTGACCTCACTCTGTCAATGTAACAGACACAGGGAAGAACAGACTGACCTCACTCTGTCAATGTAATACACCGAGGGAAGAGCAGACTGCCTCTACTCTGTCAATGTAACACACCCAGGGAAGAGCAGACTGACCCCACTCTATCACTGTAATCCACCCAGGGAAGAGCAGACTGACCCCACTCGGTCAATGTAACACACCCAGGCAAGAGCAGACTGACCCCACTCTGTCAATGTAACCCACTCAGGGAAGAGCAGACTGACCCCAATCTCTCAAGGTAAAATACACAAGGAAGTGCAGACTGCCCCGAATCTCTCAATGTAACACACCCAGGCAAGATTAGACTGACACCATCCTGTCAATGGAACATACCCAGGGAAGAGCAGACTGACACCACTCTGTCAATGAAACACACCCAGGGAAGATCAGATTGACCCCAATCTGTCAATGTAACACACCCAGGGAAGAGCAGACTGACCTCACTATGTCGATGTAATAGACACAGGGAAGAACAGACTGACCTCACACTGTCAATGTAACAGACACAGGGAAGAACAGACTGACCTCACTCTGTCAATGTAACACACCGAGGGAAGAGCAGACTGCCTCTACTCTGTCAATGTAACACACCGAGGCAAGCGCAGACTCATCCCACGCTTTCAATGTAACCCACTCAGGGAAGAGCAGACTGACCCCACTCTGTCAATGTAACATACCCAATGAAGAGCAGACTGACCTCATTCTGTCAATGTAACACACGCAGGGAAGATCAGACTGACCCCACTCTGTCAATGTAACACACCCAGGAAAGATCAGACTGACCCCACTCTGTCAATGTAACACACCAGGTGAAGAGCAGACTGACCCCACTCTGTCAATGTAACACACCCAGTGAAGAGCAGACTCACCCCACTTTGTCAATGTAACACACCCAGTGAAGAGCAGACTGACCCCACTTTGTCAATGTACCACACCCAGGGAAGAGCAGACTGACCCCACTCTGTCAATGTAACACACCCAGGGAAGAGCAGACTGACCTCACTCTGTCAATGTAACACAACCAGTGAAGAGCATACTGACCCCACTCTGTCAATGTAACACACCCAGGCAAGAGCTGACTGACGCGTATTCTGCAAAATAACTCACACATTCAAACACAGAGAGACGCCACTCTGTCAATTTAATACACACAGGCAATTGCAGACTGACCCCACTCTGTCAATGTAACACTCCCAGGGAAGAGCAGACTGACCCCACTCTGTCAATGTCGCACACCCAGGGAAGTGCGGACTGACCCCACTCTGTCAATAAAACCCACCCAGGCAAGAGCAGACTGACCCCACTTTGTCAATGTAACAGACCCAGGGAAGAGCAGACTGACACCACTCTGTCAATATAACACACCCAGGGAAGAGCAGACTGACCCCAATCTGTCAATGTAATACACCCTGGAAAATCAAAGTGACCCCACTCTGTCAATGTAACACACCCAGGGAAGAGCAGACTGACCTCACTCTGTCAATGTAACACTCCGATGGAAGAGCAGACTGAACCCACTCTGTCAATGTAACACACCCAGGGAAGATCAGACTGACCCCACTATGTCAGTGTATCCCACCCAGTGATGAGCTGACTGACACCACTCTGTCAATGTAACCCAACCAGTGAAGAGCAGACTGACCCCACTCTGTCAATGTAACCCACCCAGGGAAGGGCAGACTGACTCCACTCTGTCAATGTAACACACCGAGTGAAGAGCAGACTGATACCACTCTGTCAATGTAACACACCCAGGGAAGGGCAGACTGACACCACTCTGTCAATTTAAAACACCCAGGGAAGAGCAGACTGACCCCACTCTGTCAATGTAACCCACCCAGGGAAGGGCAGACTGACTCCACTCTGTCAATGTAACACACCGAGTGAAGAGCAGACTGATACCACTCTGTCAATGTAACACACCCAGGGAAGGGCAGACTGACACCACTCTGTCAATTTAAAACACCCAGGGAAGAGCAGACTGACCCCACTCTGTCAATGTAACACACTCAAGGAAGAGCAGACTGACCCCACTCTGTCAATGTAAGATACCAAGGGAAGATCAGCCTGACCTCACTCTGTCAATGTAACACACCCAGGGAAGATCAGACTGACCCCACTCTGTCAATGTAACACACCCAGTGAAGAGCAGACTGACCCCACTTTGTCAATGTAACACACCCAGTGAAGAGCAGACTGACACCACTCCGGCAATTTAACACACTCAGGGAAGAGCAGACTGACCCCACTCTGTCATTGTAACGCACCCAGGGAAGAGCAGACTTACCCCACTCTGTCAATGTAACAGACCCAGGGAAGAGCAGACTGACCTCACTCTGTCAATGTAACAGACCCAGGGAAGAGCAGACTGACCTCACTCTGTCAATGTAACACACCCAGGGAAGAGCAGACTGACCCCAATCTCTCAAGGTAAAATACACAAGGAAGTGCAGACTGACCCCACTCTGTCAATGTAACACACCCAGGGAAGGGCAGACTGACCCCACTCTGTCAATGTAACACACCCAGGGAAGAGAAGACTGACCCCAATCTGTCAATGTAATACACCCAGGAAGATCAATCTGACCCCACTCTGTCAATGTAACACACCCAGGTAAGAGCAGACTGACCACACTCTGTCAATGAAACAGACACAGGGAAGAACAGACTGACCTCACTCTGTCAATGTAACACACCGAGGGAAGAGCAGACTGCCTCTACTCTGTCAATGTAACACACCGAGGCAAGAGCAGACTCATCCCACTCTGTCAATGGAACAGACACAGGGAAGAACAGACTGACCTCACTCTGTCAATGTAACACACCCAGGGAAGATCAGACTAACCCCTCTCTGTCAATGTAACACACTCAGGGAAAATCAGACTGACCCCACTCTGTCAATGTAACACACCCAGGGAAGAGCAGACTGACCTCACTATGTCAATGTAACAGACACAGGGAAGAACAGACTGACCTCACTCTGTCAATGTAACAGACACAGGGAAGAACAGACTGACCTCACTCTGTCAATGTAACACACCGAGGGAAGAGCAGACTGCCTCTACTCTGTCAATGTAACACACCGAGGCAAGAGCAGACTCATCCCACGCTGTCAATGTAACCCACTCAGGGAAGAGCAGACTGACCCCACTCTGTCAATGTAACATACCCAGTGAAGAGCAGACTGACCTCATTCTGTCAATGTAACACACCCAGGGAAGATCAGACTGACCCCACTCTGTCAATGTAACACACCCAGGAAAGATCAGACTGACCCCACTCTGTCAATGTAACACACCCAGTGAAGAGCAGACTGACCCCACTTTGTCAATGTAACACACCCAGGGAAGAGCAGACTGACCCCACTTTGTCAATGTAACACACCCAAGGAAGAGCAGACTGACCCCACTCTGTCAATGTAACACTCCCAGAGAAGAGCAGACTGAACTTACACTGTAAATGTAACACACCCAGGGAAGAGCAGACTGAACCCACTCTGTCAATGTAACACTCCCATGGAAAAGCAGACTGAACCCACTCTGTCAATGTAACACACCCAGGGAAGATCAGACTGACCCCACTATGTCAGTGTATCCCACCAAGTGAAGAGCAGACTGACCTCACTCTGTCAATGTAACAGACACAGGGAAGAACAGACTGACCTCACTCTGTCAATGTAATACACCGAGGGAAGAGCAGACTGCCTCTACTCTGTCAATGTAACACACCCAGGGAAGAGCAGACTGACCCCACTCTATCACTGTAATCCACCCAGGGAAGAGCAGACTGACCCCACTCGGTCAATGTAACACACCCAGGCAAGAGCAGACTGACCCCACTCTGTCAATGTAACCCACTCAGGGAAGAGCACACTGACCCCAATCTCTCAAGGTAAAATACACAAGGAAGTGCAGACTGCCCCGAATCTCTCAATGTAACACACCCAGGCAAGATTAGACTGACACCATCCTGTCAATGGAACATACCCAGGGAAGAGCAGACTGACACCACTCTGTCAATGAAACACACCCAGGGAAGATCAGATTGACCCCAATCTGTAAATGTAACACACCCAGGGAAGAGCAGACTGACCTCACTATGTCGATGTAATAGACACAGGGAAGAACAGACTGACCTCACTCTGTCAATGTAACAGACACAGGGAAGAAGAGACTGACCTCACTCTGTCAATGTAACACACCGAGGGAAGAGCAGACTGCCTCTACTCTGTCAATGTAACACACCGAGGAAAGCGCAGACTCATCCCACGCTTTCAATGTAACCCACTCAGGGAAGAGCAGACTGACCCCACTCTGTCAATGTAACATACCCAGTGAAGAGCAGACTGACCTCATTCTGTCAATGTAACACACCCAGGGAAGATCAGACTGACCCCACTCTGTCAATGTAACACACCCAGGAAAGATCAGACTGACCCCACTCTGTCAATGTAACACACCAGGTGAAGAGCAGACTGACCCCACTTTGTCAATGTAACACACCCGGGGAAGAGCAGACTGACCCCACTCTGTCAATGTAACACACCCAGCGAAGAGCAGACTGACCCCACTTTGTCAATGTAACACACCCAGGGAAGAGCAGACTGACCCCACTCTGTCAATGTAACACACCCAGGGAAGAGCAGACTGACCTCACTCTGTCAATGTAACAGACCCAGGGAAGAACAGACTGACCTCGCTCTGTCAATGTAACACACCCAGGGAAGAATAGACTGATCTCCGTCTGTCAATGCTACACACCCAGGGAAGAGCAGACTGACCCCACTCTGTCAATGTAACATATCCACTGGAGAGCAGACTGACCCCACTCTGTCAATGTAACACACCCAGGGAAGAGCAGACTGACCCCAATCTCTCAAGGTAAAATACACAAGGAAGTGCAGACTGACCCCACTCTGTCAATGTAACACACCCAGGCAAGATTAGACTGACACCATCCTGTCATTGTAACACACCCGGGGAAGAGCTGACTGACCCCACTCTGTCAATGTAATAAACCCAGGGAAGAGCAGACTGACCTCACTCTGTTAATGTAACACACCCAGGGAAGAATAGACTGACCTCACTCTGTTAATGTAACACAACCAGTGAAGAGCATACTGACCCCACTCTGTCAATGTAACACACCCAGGCAAGAGCTGACTGACGCGTATTCTGCAAAATAACTCACACATTCAAACACAGAGAGACGCCACTCTGTCAATTTAATACACACAGGCAATTGCAGACTGACCCCACTCTGTCAATGTAACACTCCCAGGGAAGAGCAGACTGACCCCACTCTGTCAATGTCGCACACCCAGGGAAGTGCGGACTGACCCCACTCTGTCAATAAAACCCACCCAGGCAAGAGCAGACTGACCCCACTTTGTCAATGTAACAGACCCAGGAAAGAGCAGACTGACACCACTCTGTCGATATAACACACCCAGGGAAGAGCAGACTGACCCCAATCTGTCAATGTAATACACCCTGGAAGATCAAACTGACCCCACTCTGTCAATGTAACACACCCAGGGAAGAGCAGACTGACCTCACTCTGTCAATGTAACACTCCGATGGAAGAGCAGACTGAACCCACTCTGTCAATGTAACACACCCAGGGAAGATCAGACTGACCCCACTATGTCAGTGTATCCCACCCAGTGATGAGCTGACTGACACCACTCTGTCAATGTAACCCAACCAGTGAAGAGCAGACTGACCCCACTCTGTCAATGTAACCCACCCAGGGAAGGGCAGACTGACTCCACTCTGTCAATGTAACACACCGAGTGAAGAGCAGACTGACACCACTCTGTCAATGTAACACACCCAGGGAAGAGCAGACTGACACCACTCTGTCAATTTAAAACACCCAGGGAAGAGCAGACTGACCCCACTCTGTCAATGTAACACACCGAGGGAAGAGCAGACTGACCCCACTCTGTCAATTTAACACACTCAAGGAAGAGCAGACTGACCCCACTCTGTCAATGTAAGATACCCAGGGAAGATCAGCCTGACCTCACTCTGTCAATGTAACACACCCAGGGAAGATCAGACTGACCCCACTCTGTCAATGTAACACACCCAGGGAAGATCAGACTGACCCCACTCTGTCAATGTAACACACCCAGGGAAGAGCAGACTGACCTCACTCTGTCAATGTAACAGACACAGGGAAGAACAGACTGACCTCACTCTGTCAATGTAATACACCGAGGGAAGAGCAGACTGCCTCTACTCTGTCAATGTTACACACCCAGGGAAGAGCAGACTGACCCCACTCTATCACTGTAATCCACCCAGGGAAGAGCAGACTGACCCCACTCTGTCAACGTAACACACCCAGGCAAGAGCAGACTGATCCCACTCTATGAATGTAAACCACTCAGGGAACAGCAGACTGACCCCAATCTCTCAAGGTAAAATACACAAGGAATTGCAGACTGACCCCAATCTCTAAATGTAACACACCCAGGCAAGATTAGACTGACACCATCCTGTCAATGGAACATACCCAGGGAAGAGCAGACTGAAACCACTCTGTCAATGTAACACACCCAGGGAAGAACAGACTGACCTCACTCTGTTAATGTAACACAACCAGTGAAGAGCATACTGACCCCACTCTGTCAATGTAACCCACCCAGGGAAGATCAGACTGATCCCAATCTGTCAATGTAACACACCCAGGGAAGAGCAGGCTGACACCAGACTGTCAATTTAACACACTCAGGGAAGAGCATACTGACCCCACTCTGTCAATGTAACACACCCAGGGAAGTGCAGACTGACCCCACTCTGTCAATGTAACAGACACAGGGAAGAGCAGACTGACCTCATTCTGTCAATGTAACACACCCAGGAAAGATCAGACTGACCCCACTCTGTCAATGTAACACACCCAGTGAAGAGCAGACTGACCCCACTTTGTCAATGTAACATACCCAGTGAAGAGCAGACTGACACCACTCTGTCAATTTAACACACTCAGGGAAGAGCAGACTGACCCCACTCCGTCAATGTAACACACCCAGGGAAGGGCAGTGACCTCACTCTGTCAATGTAACACACCCAGGGAAGGGCAGACTGACCCCACTCTGTCAATGTAACACACCCAGGGAAGAGCAGACTGACCCCAATCTGTCAATGTAATACACCCAGGAAGATCAAACTGACCCCACTCTGTCAATGTAACAGGCCCAGGGAAGAGCAGACTTACCTCACTCTGTCAATGTAACAGACACAGGGAAGAACAGACTGACCTCACTCTGTCAATGTAACACACCCAGGGAAAATCAGACTGACCCCACTCTGTCAATGTAACACACCCAGGGAAGAGCAGACTGACCTCACTATGTCAATGTAACAGACACAGGGAAGAACAGACTGACCTCACTCTGTCAATTTAACACACCGAGGGAAGAGCAGACTGCCTCTACTCTGTCAATGTAACACACCGAGGCAAGAGCAGACTCATCCCACTCTGTCAATGTAACCCACGCAGGGAAGAGCAGACTGACCCCACTCTGTCAATGTAACATACCCAGGGAAGAGCAGACTGACCTCATTCTGTCAATGTAACACACCCAGGGAAGATCAGACTGAGCCCACTCTGTCAATGTAACACACCCAGTGAAGAGCCGACTGACCCCACTTTGTCAATGTAACACACCCAGTGAAGAGCAGACTGACACCACTCTGTCAATTTAACACACTCAGGGAAGAGCAGACTAAACCCACTTTGTCAATGTAACGCACCCAGGGAAGAGCAGACTGACCCCACTCTGTCAATGTAACAGACACAGGGAAGAACAGACTGACCTCACTCTGTCAATGTAACAGACACAGGGAAGAACAGACTGACCTCACTCTGTCAATGTAACACACCGAGGGAAGAGCAGACTGCCTCTACTCTGTCAATGTAACACACCGAGGCAAGAGCAGACTCATCCCACTCTGTCAATGTAACCCACTCAGGGAAGAGCAGACTGAACCCACTCTGTCAATGTAACATACCCAGGGAAGAGCAGACTGACCTCATTCTGTCAATATAACACACCCAGGGAAGATCAGACTGACCCCACTCTGTCAATGTAACACACCCAGTGAAGAGCCGACTGACCCCACTTTGTCAATGTAACACACCCAGTGAAGAGCAGACTGACACCACTCTGTCAATTTAACACACTCAGGGAAGAGCAGACTAAACCCACTTTGTCAATGTAACGCACCCAGGGAAGAGCAGACTGACCCCACTCTGTCAATGTAACAGACCCAGGGAAGAGCAGGCTGACCTCACTCTGTCAATGTAACAGACCCAGGGAAGAGCTGACTGACCTCACTCTGTCAATGTAACACACCCAGGAAAGAGCAGACTGACCCTACTCTGTCAATGTAATAAACCCAGGGAAGGGCAGACTGACCTCACTATGTCAATGTAACAGACACAGGGAAGAACAGACTGATCTCACTCTGTCAATGTAACAGACACAGGGAAGAACAGACTGACCTCACTCTGTCAATGTAACACACCGAGGGAAGAGCAGACTGCCTCTACTCTGTCAATGTAACACACCGAGGCAAGACCAGACTCATCCCACTCTGTCAATGTAACCCACTCAGGGAAGAGCAGACTGACCCCACTCTGTCAATGTAACATACCCAGGGAAGAGCAGACTGACCTCATTCTGTCAATGTAACACACCCAGGGAAGATCAGACTGACCCCACTCTGTCAATGTAACACACCCAGTGAAGAGCAGACTGACCCCACTTTGTCAATGTAACACACCCGGGGAAGAGCAGACTGACCTCACTCTGTCAATGTAACACACCCAGTGAAGAGCAGACTCACCCCACTTTGTCAATGTAACACACCCAGTGAAGAGCAGACTGACCCCACTTTGTCAATGTAACACACCCAGGGAAGAGCAGACTGACCCCACTCTGTCAATGTAACACACCCAGGGAAGAGCAGACTGACCTCACTCTGTCAATGTAACAGACCCAGGGAAGAACAGACTGACCTCGCTCTGTCAATGTAACACACCCAGGGAAGAACAGACTGATCTCCGTCTGTCAATGCTACACACCCAGGGAAGAGCAGACTGACCCCACTCTGTCAATGTAACCCACTCAGGGAAGAGCAGACTGACCCCAATCTCTCAAGGTAAAATACACAAGGAAGTGCAGACAGACCCCAATCTCTCAATCTAACACACCCAGGCAAGAGTAGACTGACACCATCCTGTCAATGGAACATACCCAGGGAAGAGCAGACTGACACCACTCTGTCAATGTAACACACCCAGGGAAGAACAGACTGACCTCACTCTGTTAATGTAACACAACCAGTGAAGAGCATACTGACCCCACTCTGTCAATGTAACCCACCCAGGGAAGATCAGACTGACCCCAATCTGTCAATGTAACACACCCAGGGAAGAGCAGGCTGACACCAGACTGTCAATTTAACACACTCAGGGAAGAGCATACTGACCCAACTCTGTCAATGTAACACACCCAGGGAAGTGCAGACTGACCCCACTCTGTCAATGTAACAGACCCAGGGAAGAGCAGACTGACAACACTCTGTCAATATAACACACTCAGGGAAGATCAGACTGACCTCATTCTGTCAAGTAACACACACAGTGAAGAGCAGACTGACCTCACTCTGTCAATGTAACACACCCAGGGAAGAGCAGACTGACCCGACTCTGTCAATTTAACACACTCAGGGAAGAGCAGACTGACCCCACTCTGTCATTGTAACGCACCCAGGGAAGAGCAGACTGACCTCACTCTGTCAATGTAACAGACCCAGGGAAGAGCAGACTGACCTCACTCTGTCAATGTAACACACCCAGGGAAGGGCAGTGACCTCACTCTGTCAATGTAACACACCCAGGGAAGATCAGACTGACCCCACTCTGTCAATGTAACACACCCAGTGAAGAGCCGACTGACCCCACTTTGTCAATGTAACACACCCAGTGAAGAGCAGACTGACACCACTCTGTCAATTTAACACACTCAGGGAAGAGCAGACTAAACCCACTTTGTCAATGTAACGCACCCAGGGAAGAGCAGACTGACCCCACTCTGTCAATGTAACAGACCCAGGGAAGAGCAGGCTGACCTCACTCTGTCAATGTAACAGACCCAGGGAAGAGCTGACTGACCTCACTCTGTCAATGTAACACACCCAGGAAAGAGCAGACTGACCCTACTCTGTCAATGTAATAAACCCAGGGAAGGGCAGACTGACCTCACTATGTCAATGTAACAGACACAGGGAAGAACAGACTGATCTCACTCTGTCAATGTAACAGACACAGGGAAGAACAGACTGACCTCACTCTGTCAATGTAACACACCGAGGGAAGAGCAGACTGCCTCTACTCTGTCAATGTAACACACCGAGGCAAGACCAGACTCATCCCACTCTGTCAATGTAACCCACTCAGGGAAGAGCAGACTGACCCCACTCTGTCAATGTAACATACCCAGGGAAGAGCAGACTGACCTCATTCTGTCAATGTAACACACCCAGGGAAGATCAGACTGACCCCACTCTGTCAATGTAACACACCCAGTGAAGAGCAGACTGACCCCACTTTGTCAATGTAACACACCCGGGGAAGAGCAGACTGACCTCACTCTGTCAATGTAACACACCCAGTGAAGAGCAGACTCACCCCACTTTGTCAATGTAACACACCCAGTGAAGAGCAGACTGACCCCACTTTGTCAATGTAACACACCCAGGGAAGAGCAGACTGACCCCACTCTGTCAATGTAACACACCCAGGGAAGAGCAGACTGACCTCACTCTGTCAATGTAACAGACCCAGGGAAGAACAGACTGACCTCGCTCTGTCAATGTAACACACCCAGGGAAGAACAGACTGATCTCCGTCTGTCAATGCTACACACCCAGGGAAGAGCAGACTGACCCCACTCTGTCAATGTAACCCACTCAGGGAAGAGCAGACTGACCCCAATCTCTCAAGGTAAAATACACAAGGAAGTGCAGACAGACCCCAATCTCTCAATCTAACACACCCAGGCAAGAGTAGACTGACACCATCCTGTCAATGGAACATACCCAGGGAAGAGCAGACTGACACCACTCTGTCAATGTAACACACCCAGGGAAGAACAGACTGACCTCACTCTGTTAATGTAACACAACCAGTGAAGAGCATACTGACCCCACTCTGTCAATGTAACCCACCCAGGGAAGATCAGACTGACCCCAATCTGTCAATGTAACACACCCAGGGAAGAGCAGGCTGACACCAGACTGTCAATTTAACACACTCAGGGAAGAGCATACTGACCCCACTCTGTCAATGTAACACACCCAGGGAAGTGCAGACTGACCCCACTCTGTCAATGTAACAGACCCAGGGAAGAGCAGACTGACAACACTCTGTCAATATAACACACTCAGGGAAGATCAGACTGACCTCATTCTGTCAAGTAACACACACAGTGAAGAGCAGACTGACCTCACTCTGTCAATGTAACACACCCAGGGAAGAGCAGACTGACCCGACTCTGTCAATTTAACACACTCAGGGAAGAGCAGACTGACCCCACTCTGTCATTGTAACGCACCCAGGGAAGAGCAGACTGACCTCACTCTGTCAATGTAACAGACCCAGGGAAGAGCAGACTGACCTCACTCTGTCAATGTAACACACCCAGGGAAGGGCAGTGACCTCACTCTGTCAATGTAACACACCCAGGGAAGGGCAGACTGACCCCACTCTGTCAATGTAACACACCCAGGGAAGAGCAGACTGACCCCAATCTGTCAATGTAATACACCCAGGAAGATCAAATTGACCCCACTCTGTCAATGTAACACACCCAGGGAAGAGCAGACTGACCTCACTCTGTCAATGTAACAGACACAGGGAAGAACAGACTGACCTCACTCTGTCAATGTAACACACCGAGGGAAGAGCAGACTGCCTCTACTCTGTCAATGTAACACACCCAGGCAAGAGCAGTCTCATCCCACTCTGTCAATGGAACAGACACAGGGAAGAACAGACTGACCTCACTCTGCCAATGTAACACACCCAGGGAAAATCAGACTGACCCCACTCTGTCAATGTTACACACCCAGGGAAGAACAGACTGACCTCACTATGTCAATGTAACAGACACAGGGAAGAACAGACTGACCTCACTCTGTCAATGTAACAGACACAGGGAAGAACAGACTGACCTCACTCTGTCAATGCAACACACCGAGGGAAGAGCAGACTGCCTCTACTCTGTCAATGTAACACACCGAGGCAAGAGCAGACTCATCCCACTCTGTCAATGTAACCCACTCAGGGAAGAGCAGACTTACCCCACTCTGTCAATGTAACATACCCAGTGAGGAGCAGACTGACCTCATTCTGTCAATGTAACACACCCAGGGAAGAGCAGACTGACCCCACTCTGTCAATGTAACACACCCAGGGAAGAACAGACTGACCCCACTCTGTCAATGTAACACACCCAGTGAAGAGCAGACTGACCCCACTTTGTCAATGTAACACACCCGGGGAAGAGCAGACTGACCCCACTCTGTCAATGTAACACACCCAGTGAAGAGCAGACACACCCACTTTGTCAATGTAACACACGCAGTGAAGAGCAGACTGACCCCACTTTGTCAATGTAACACACCCAGGGAAGAGCAGACTGACCCCACTCTGTCAATGTAACACACCCAGGGAAGAGCAGACTGACCTCACTCTGTCAATGTAACAGACCCAGGGAAGAACAGACTGACCTCGCTCTGTCAATGTAACACACCCAGGGAAGAACAGACTGATCTCCGTCTGTCAATGCTACACACCCAGGGAAGAGCAGACTGACCCCACTCTGTCAATGTAACATATCCACTGGAGAGCAGACTGACCCCACTCTGTCAATGTAACACACCCAGGTAAGAGCAGACTGACCCCAATCTCTCAAGGTAAAATACACAAGGAAGTGCAGACTGACCCCACTCTGTCAATGTAACACACCCAGGCAAGATTAGACTGACACCATCCTGTCATTGTAACACACCCGGGGAAGAGCTGACTGACCCCACTCTGTCAATGTAATAAACCCAGGGAAGAGCAGACTGACCTCACTCTGTTAATGTAACACAACCAGTGAAGAGCATACTGACCCCACTCTGTCAATGTAACACACCCAGGCAAGAGCTGACTGACGCGTATTCTGCAAAATAACTCACACATTCAAACACAGAGAGACACCACTCTGTCAATTTACTACACACAGGCAATTGCAGACTGACCCCACTCTGTCAATGTGACACTCCCAGGGAAGAGCAGACTGCCCCCACTCTGTCAATGTCACACACCCAGGGAAGTGCAGACTGACCCCACTCTGTCAATAAAACCCACCCAGGCAAGAGCAGACTGACCCCACTCTGTCAATACAACACACCCAGGGAAGAGCAGACTGACCCCAATCTGTCAATGTAACACTCCCATGGAAGAGCAGACTGAACCCACTCTGTGAATGTAACACACCCAGGAAAGATCAGACTGACCCCACTATGTCAGTGTATCCCACCCAGTGAAAAGCAGACTGACCCCACTCTGTCAATGTAACACACCCAGGGAAGAGCAGACTGACACCACGCTGTCAATGTAACCCACCCAGGGAAGAGCAGACTGACCCCACTCTGTCAATGTAACCCACCCAAGGAAGAGCAGACTGACACCACGCTGTCAATTTAAAACACCCAGGGAAGAGCAGACTGACCCCACTGTGTCAATTTAACACACTCAAGGAAGAGCAGACTGACCCCACTCTGTCAATGTAACCCACCCAGGGAAGAGCAGACTGTCCACACTCTGTCAATGTAACACACCCAGGGAAGAGCACACTGACCTCACTCTGTCAATGTAACACACCCAGTGAAGAGCAGACTGACACCACTCTGTCAATTTAACACACCCAGGGAAGAGCAGACTGACCTCACTATGTCAATGTAACAGACACAGGGAAGAACAGACTGACCTCACTCTGTCAATGTAACACACCGAGGGAAGAGCAGACTGCCTATTCTCTGTCAATGTAACACACCGAGGCAAGAGCAGACTCATCCCACTCTGTCAATGGAACAGACACAGGGAAGAACAGACTGACCTCACTCTGTCAATGTAACACACCCAGGGAAGATCACACTGACCCCACTCTGTCAATGTCACACACCCAGGGAAAATCAGACTGACCCCACTCTGTCAATATAACACACCCAGGTAAGAGCAGACTGACCTCACTCTGTCAATGTAACAGACACAGGGAAGAACAGACTGACCTCACTCTGTCAATGTAACACACCGAGGGAAGAGCAGACTGCCTCTTCTCTGTCAATGTAACACACCGAGGCAAGAGCAGACTCATCCCACTCTGTCAATGTAACCCACTCAGGGAAGAGCAGACTGACCCCACTCTGTCAATGTAACACACCCAGGGAAAAGCAGACTGACCTCACTCTGCAAAATAACTCACACAAGCAAGAGCAGACTGACCCCAATCTCTCAAGGTAAAATACACAAGGAAGTGCAGACTGACCCCACTCTGTCAATGTAACACACCCAGGGAATAACAGACTGACCCCACTCTGTCAATGTAACACACTCAGGGAATAGCAGACTGACTCTATTCTGTCAATGTAACACACCCAGATAAGAGCAGACTGACCCCACTCTGTCAATGTAACGCACCCAGGGAAGAGCAGTCTGACCCCATCCTATCAATGTAAAATATACAAATAAGTGCAGACTTACCCACTCTGTCAATGTAACATACCCAGGGAAATGCAGACTGACCCCACTCTGTCAATGTAACACACCCTGGGAAGAACAGACTGACCCCACTCTGTCAATGTAAAACACCCAGGCAAGAGCAGACTGAATCCACTCTGTCAATGTAACACAACCAGCGAAGAGCAGACTGACCTCACTCCGCAAAATAACTCACACAAGCAAGAGCAGACTGACCCCAATCTCTCAAGGTAAATTACACAAGGAAGTGCAGACTGACCCCACTCTGTCAATGGAACACACCCAGGGAAGAGCAGAATGACCCCCAATCTGTCAATGTAAAATACACAAGGAGGTGCAGACCTATCTCACGCTGCAAAATAACTCAGGCAGTCAAGCGCAGATTGAGCCCACTCTGTCAAATTAACGCACCCAGGCAAGATTAGACTGACCCCATCCTGTCAATGTAACACACCCAGGGAAGAGCAGACTGACCCCACTCTGTCAATGTAACACACACAGGAAAGTGCAGACTGACCCACTCTGTCAATGTAACACACAGAGGAAAGTGCAGACTGACCCCACTCTGTCAGTGTAATGCACCCAGGGAAGAGCAGACTGACCCCAACCTATCAATGTAAAATATACAAGTAAGTGCGGACTTACCCATACTGTCAATGTAACACACCCAGGGAAGAGCAGACTGACCCCACTCTGTCAATGTTACACACCCCGGGAAGAACAGACTGACCCCACTCTGTCAATGAAACACACCCAGGCAAGAGCAGACTGACCCCCAATCTCTCAATGTTAAATACACAAGGAGGTGCAGACTTATCTCATCCTGCAAAATAACTCTCGCAGTCAAGCGCAGATTAGGCCCACTCTGTCAAATTAACGCACCCAGGCAAGATAAGACTGACCCCATCCTGTCAAGGTAACTCACCCAGGGAAGAGCCGACTGATCCGTACTCTGCAAAATAACTCACACAGTCAAACGCAGATAGACCCCACTCTGTCAATGTAATTCACACAGGCAAGTGCAGACTGACCCCACTCTGTCAATGTAACACACCCAGGGAAGAGCAGACTGACCTCACTCTGCAAAATAACTCACACAAGCAAGAGCAGACTGACCCCAATCTCTCAATGTAAAATACACGAGTAAGTGCAGACTGCCCCCACTCTGTAAATGTAACACACACAGGGAAGAGCAGACTGACCCCACTCTGTCAATGTAACATACCCAGGGAAATGCAGACTGACCCCACTCTGTCAATGTAACACACCCTGGGAAGAACAGACTGAATCCACTCTGTCAATGTAACACAACCAGCGAAGAGCAGACTGACCTCACTCCGCAAAATAACTCACACAAGCAAGAGCAGACTGACCCCAATCTCTCAAGGTAAATTACACAAGGAAGTGCAGACTGACCCCACTCTGTCAATGGAACACACCCAGGGAAGAGCAGAATGACCCCCAATCTGTCAATGTAAAATACACAAGGAGGTGCAGACCTATCTCACGCTGCAAAATAACTCAGGCAGTCAAGCGCAGATTGAGCCCACTCTGTCAAATTAACGCACCCAGGCAAGATTAGACTGACCCCATCCTGTCAATGTAACACACCCAGGGAAGAGCAGACTGACCCCACTCTGTCAATGTAACACACACAGGAAAGTGCAGACTGACCCACTCTGTCAATGTAACACACAGAGGAAAGTGCAGACTGACCCCACTCTGTCAGTGTAATGCACCCAGGGAAGAGCAGACTGACCCCAACCTATCAATGTAAAATATACAAGTAAGTGCGGACTTACCCATTCTGTCAATGTAACACACCCAGGGAAGAGCAGACTGACCCCACTCTGTCAATGTTACACACCCCGGGAAGAACAGACTGACCCCACTCTGTCAATGAAACACACCCAGGGAAGAGCAGACTGACCCCCAATCTCTCAATGTTAAATACACAAGGAGGTGCAGACTTATCTCACCCTGCAAAATAACTCTCGCAGTCAAGCGCAGATTAGGCCCACTCTGTCAAATTAACGCACCCAGGCAAGATAAGACTGACCCCATCCTGTCAAGGTAACTCACCCAGGGAAGAGCCGACTGATCCGTACTCTGCAAAATAACTCACACAGTCAAACGCAGATAGACCCCACTCTGTCAATGTAATTCACACAGGCAAGTGCAGACTGACCCCACTCTGTCAATGTAAGACACCCAGGGAAGAGCAGACTGACCTCACTCTGCAAAATAACTCACACAAGCAAGAGCAGACTGACCCCAATCTCTCAATGTAAAATACACGAGTAAGTGCAGACTGCCCCCACTCTGTAAATGTAACACACACAGGGAAGAGCAGACTGACCCCACTCTGTCAATGTAACACACACAGGAAAGTGCAGACTGACCCCACTCTTGTCAATGTAACGCACCCAGGGAAGAGCAGACTGACCCCAATCTATAAATGTAAAATATACAAGTAAGTGCAGACTTACCCACTCTGTCAATGTAACACACCCAGGGAAGTGCAGACTGACCCCACTCTGTCAATGTAACACACCCAGCGAAGAGCAGACTGACCTCACTCTGCAAAATAACTTACACAAGCAAGAGCAGACTGACCCCAATCTCTCAAGGTAATTTACACAAGGTAGTGCAGACTGACCCCACTCTGTCAATGGAACACACCCAGGGAAGTGCAGACTGACCCCACTCTGTCAATGTAACACACCCAGGGAAGAGCAGACTGACCTCACTCTGCAAAATAACTTACACAAGCAAGAGCAGACTGACCCCAATCTCTCAAGGTAATTTACACAAGGTAGTGCAGACTGACCCCACTCTGTCAATGGAACACACCCAGGGAAGAGCAGACTGACCCCCAATCTCTCAATGTAAAATTCACAAGGAGGTGCAGACTTATCTCACCCTGCAAAATAACTCACACAGTCAAGCGCAGATTGAGCCCACTCTGTCAAAGTAACGCACCCAGGCAAGATTAGACTGACCCCATCCTGTCAATGTAACACACCCAGGAAAGAGCAGACTGACCTCACTCTGTCAATGGAACACACCCAGGGAAGAGCAGACTGACCCCATCCTGTCAATGTAACACACCCAGGAAAGAGCAGACTGACCTCATTCTGTCAATGTAACACACCCAGGGAAGAGCAGACTGACCCCACTCTGTCAATGTAACACACCCAGGGAAGAACAGACTGACCCCACTCTGTCAATGTAACACACCCAGTAAAGAGCAGACACACCCCACTTTGTCAATGTAACACACCCAGTGAAGAGCAGACTGACCCCACTTTGTCAATGTAACACACCCAGGGAAGAGCAGACTGACCTCACTCTGTCAATGTAACAGACCCAGGGAAGAACAGACTGACCTCGCTCTGTCAATGTAACACACCCAGGGAAGAACAGACTGAACCCACTCTGTCAATGTAACATATCCACTGGAGAGCAGACTGACCCCACTCTGTCAATGTAACACACCCAGGGAAGAGCAGACTGACCCCAATCTCTCAAGGTAAAATACACAAGGAAGTGCAGACTGACCCCACTCTGTCAATGTAACACACCCAGGCAAGATTAGACTGACACCATCCTGTCATTGTAACACACCCGGGGAAGAGCTGACTGACCCCACTCTGTCAATGTAATAAACCCAGGGAAGAGCAGACTGACCTCACTCTGTTAATGTAACACAACCAGTGAAGAGCATACTGACCCCACTCTGTCAATGTAACACACCCAGGCAAGAGCTGACTGACGCGTATTCTGCAAAATAACTCACACATTCAAACACAGAGAGACACCACTCTGTCAATTTACTACACACAGGCAATTGCAGACTGACCCCACTCTGTCAATGTGACACTCCCAGGGAAGAGCAGACTGACCCCACTCTGTCAATGTCACACACCCAGGGAAGTGCAGACTGACCCCACTCTGTCAATAAAACCCACCCAGGCAAGAGCAGACTGACCCCACTCTGTCAATACAACACACCCAGGGAAGAGCAGACTGACCACACTCTGTCAATGTAACACACCCAGGCAAGAGCAGACTGACCCCACTCTGTCAATGTAACCCACTCAGGGAAGAGCAGACTGACCCCAATCTCTCAAGGTAAAATACACAAGGAAGTGCAGACAGACCCCAATCTCTCAATCTAACACACCCAGGCAAGATTAGACTGACACCATCCTGTCAATGGAACATACCCAGGGAAGAGCAGACTGACACCACTCTGTCAATGTAACACACCCAGGGAAGAACAGACTGACCTCACTCTGTTAATGTAACACAACCAGTGAAGAGCATACTGACCCCACTCTGTCAATGTAACCCACCCAGGGAAGATCAGACTGACCCCAATCTGTCAATGTAACACACCCAGGGAAGAGCAGGCTGACACCAGACTGTCAATTTAACACACTCAGGGAAGAGCATACTGACCCCACTCTGTCAATGTAACACACCCAGGGAAGTGCAGACTGACCCCACTCTGTCAATGTAACAGACCCAGGGAAGAGCAGACTGACAACACTCTGTCAATATAACACACTCAGGGAAGATCAGACTGACCTCATTCTGTCAATGTAACACACACAGTGAAGAGCAGACTGACCTCACTCTGTCAATGTAACACACCCAGGGAAGAGCAGACTGACACCACTCTGTCAATTTAACACACTCAGGGAAGAGCAGACTGACCCCACTCTGTCATTGTAACGCACCCAGGGAAGAGCAGACTGACCTCACTCTGTCAATGTAACAGACCCAGGGAAGAGCAGACTGACCTCACTCTGTCAATGTAACACACCCAGGGAAGGGCAGTGACCTCACTCTGTCAATGTAACACACCCAGGGAAGAGCAGACTGACCCCAATCTGTCAATGTAATACACCCAGGAAGATCAAATTGACCCCACTCTGTCAATGTAACACACCCAGGGAAGAGCAGACTGACCTCACTCTGTCAATGTATCCCACCCAGGGAAGGGCAGACTGACCCCACTCTGTCAATGTAACACACCCAGGGAAGAGCAGACTGACCCCAATCTGTCAATGTACTACACCCAGGAAGATCAAATTGACCCCACTCTGTCAATGTAACACACCCAGGGAAGAGCAGACTGACCTCACTCTGTCAATGTAACAGACACAGGGAAGAACAGACTGACCTCACTCTGTCAATGTAACACACCGAGGGAAGAGCAGACTGCCTCTACTCTGTCAATGTAACACACCGAGGCAAGAGCAGTCTCATCCCACTCTGTCAATGGAACAGACACAGGGAAGAACAGACTGACCTCACTCTGCCAATGTAACACACCCAGGGAAAATCAGACTGACCCCACTCTGTCAATGTTACACACCCAGGGAAGAACAGACTGACCTCACTATGTCAATGTAACAGACACAGGGAAGAACAGACTGACCTCACTCTGTCAATGTAACAGACACAGGGAAGAACAGACTGACCTCACTCTGTCAATGCAACACACCGAGGGAAGAGCAGACTGCCTCTACTCTGTCAATGTAACACACCGAGGCAAGAGCAGACTCATCCCACTCTGTCAATGTAACCCACTCAGGGAAGAGCAGACTGACCCCACTCTGTCAATGTAACATACCCAGTGAGGAGCAGACTGACCTCATTCTGTCAATGTAACACACCCAGGGAAGAGCAGACTGACCCCACTCTGTCAATGTAACACACCCAGGGAAGAACAGACTGACCCCACTCTGTCAATGTAACACACCCAGTGAAGAGCAGACTGACCCCACTTTGTCAATGTAACACACCCGGGGAAGAGCAGACTGACCCCACTCTGTCAATGTAACACACCCAGTGAAGAGCAGACACACCCCACTTTGTCAATGTAACACACGCAGTGAAGAGCAGAATGACCCCTCTTTGTCAATGTAACACACCCAGGGAAGAGCAGACTGACCCCACTCTGTCAATGTAACACACCCAGGGAAGAGCAGACTGACCTCACTCTGTCAATGTAACAGACCCAGGGAAGAACAGACTGACCTCGCTCTGTCAATGTAACACACCCAGGGAAGAACAGACTGATCTCCGTCTGTCAATGCTACACACCCAGGGAAGAGCAGACTGACCCCACTCTGTCAATGTAACATATCCACTGGAGAGCAGACTGACCCCACTCTGTCAATGTAACACACCCAGGGAAGAGCAGACTGACCCCAATCTCTCAAGGTAAAATACACAAGGAAGTGCAGACTGACCCCACTCTGTCAATGTAACACACCCAGGCAAGATTAGACTGACACCATCCTGTCATTGTAACACACCCGGGGAAGAGCTGACTGACCCCACTCTGTCAATGTAATAAACCCAGGGAAGAGCAGACTGACCTCACTCTGTTAATGTAACACAACCAGTGAAGAGCATACTGACCCCACTCTGTCAATGTAACACACCCAGGCAAGAGCTGACTGACGCGTATTCTGCAAAATAACTCACACATTCAAACACAGAGAGACACCACTCTGTCAATTTACTACACACAGGCAATTGCAGACTGACCCCACTCTGTCAATGTGACACTCCCAGGGAAGAGCAGACTGACCCCACTCTGTCAATGTCACACACCCAGGGAAGTGCAGACTGACCCCACTCTGTCAATAAAACCCACCCAGGCAAGAGCAGACTGACCCCACTCTGTCAATACAACACACCCAGGGAAGAGCAGACTGACCCCAATCTGTCAATGTAACACTCCCATGGAAGAGCAGACTGAACCCACTCTGTGAATGTAACCCACCCAGGAAAGATCAGACTGACCCCACTATGTCAGTGTATCCCACCCAGTGAAAAGCAGACTGACCCCACTCTGTCAATGTAACACACCCAGGGAAGAGCAGACTGACACCACGCTGTCAATGTAACCCACCCAGGGAAGAGCAGACTGACCCCACTCTGTCAATGTAACCCACCCAAGGAAGAGCAGACTGACACCACGCTGTCAATTTAAAACACCCAGGGAAGAGCAGACTGACCCCACTCTGTCAATTTAACACACTCAAGGAAGAGCAGACTGACCCCACTCTGTCAATGTAACCCACCCAGGGAAGAGCAGACTGTCCACACTCTGTCAATGTAACACACCCAGGGAAGAGCACACTGACCTCACTCTGTCAATGTAACACACCCAGTGAAGAGCAGACTGACACCACTCTGTCAATTTAACACACTCAGGGAAGAGCAGACTGACCCCACTCTGTCATTGTAACGCACCCAGGGAAGAGCAGACTGACCCCACTCTGTCAATGTCACAGACCCAGGGAAGAGCAGACTGACCTCACTCTGTCAATGTAACACACCCAGGGAAGAGCACACTGACCTCACTCTGTCAATGTAACACACCCAGGGAAGAGCAGACTGACCCCACTCTGTCAATGCAACACACCCAGGGAAGAGCTGACTGACCCCACTCTGTCAATGTAACACACCCAGGGAAGAGCAGACTGACCCCAATCTCTCAAGGTAAATTACACAAGGAAGTGCAGACTGACCCCACTCTGTTAATGTTACACACCCAGGGAAGAGCAGACTGACCCCTCTCTGTCAATGTAACACACCCAGGGAAGAGCAGACTGACCTCACTCTGTCAATGTAACAGACACAGGGAAGAACAGACTGACCTCACTCTGTCAATGTAACACACCGAGGGAAGAGCAGACTGCCTATTCTCTGTCAATGTAACACACCGAGGCAAGAGCAGACTCATCCCACTCTGTCAATGGAACAGACACAGGGAAGAACAGACTGACCTCACTCTGTCAATGTAACACACCCAGGGAAGATCACACTGACCCCACTCTGTCAATGTCACACACCCAGGGAAAATCAGACTGACCCCACTCTGTCAATATAACACACCCAGGTAAGAGCAGACTGACCTCACTCTGTCAATGTAACAGACACAGGGAAGAACAGACTGACCTCACTCTGAATGTAACACACCGAGGGAAGAGCAGACTGCCTCTTCTCTGTCAATGTAACACACCGAGGCAAGAGCAGACTCATCCCACTCTGTCAATGTAACCCACTCAGGGAAGAGCAGACTGACCCCACTCTGTCAATGTAACACACCCAGGGAAAAGCAGACTGACCTCACTCTGCAAAATAACTCACACAAGCAAGAGCAGACTGACCCCAATCTCTCAAGGTAAAATACACAAGGAAGTGCAGACTGACCCCACTCTGTCAATGTAACACACCCAGGGAATAACAGACTGACCCCACTCTGTCAATGTAACACACTCAGGGAATAGCAGACTGACTCTATTCTGTCAATGTAACACACCCAGATAAGAGCAGACTGACCCCACTCTGTCAATGTAACGCACCCAGGGAAGAGCAGTCTGACCCCAACCTATCAATGTAAAATATACAAATAAGTGCAGACTTACCCACTCTGTCAATGTAACATACCCAGGGAAATGCAGACTGACCCCACTCTGTCAATGTAACACACCCTGGGAAGAACAGACTGACCCCACTCTGTCAATGTAAAACACCCAGGCAAGAGCAGACTGAATCCACTCTGTCAATGTAACACAACCAGCGAAGAGCAGACTGACCTCACTCCGCAAAATAACTCACACAAGCAAGAGCAGACTGACCCCAATCTCTCAAGGTAAATTACACAAGGAAGTGCAGACTGACCCCACTCTGTCAATGGAACACACCCAGGGAAGAGCAGAATGACCCCCAATCTGTCAATGTAAAATACACAAGGAGGTGCAGACCTATCTCACGCTGCAAAATAACTCAGGCAGTCAAGCGCAGATTGAGCCCACTCTGTCAAATTAACGCACCCAGGCAAGATTAGACTGACCCCATCCTGTCAATGTAACACACCCAGGGAAGAGCAGACTGACCCCACTCTGTCAATGTAACACACACAGGAAAGTGCAGACTGACCCACTCTGTCAATGTAACACACAGAGGAAAGTGCAGACTGACCCCACTCTGTCAGTGTAATGCACCCAGGGAAGAGCAGACTGACCCCAACCTATCAATGTAAAATATACAAGTAAGTGCGGACTTACCCATACTGTCAATGTAACACACCCAGGGAAGAGCAGACTGACCCCACTCTGTCAATGTTACACACCCCGGGAAGAACAGACTGACCCCACTCTGTCAATGAAACACACCCAGGCAAGAGCAGACTGACCCCCAATCTCTCAATGTTAAATACACAAGGAGGTGCAGACTTATCTCACCCTGCAAAATAACTCTCGCAGTCAAGCGCAGATTAGGCCCACTCTGTCAAATTAACGCACCCAGGCAAGATAAGACTGACCCCATCCTGTCAAGGTAACTCACCCAGGGAAGAGTCGACTGATCCGTACTCTGCAAAATAACTCACACAGTCAAACGCAGATAGACCCCACTCTGTCAATGTAATTCACACAGGCAAGTGCAGACTGACCCCACTCTGTCAATGTAACACACCCAGGGAAGAGCAGACTGACCTCACTCTGCAAAATAACTCACACAAGCAAGAGCAGACTGACCCCAATCTCTCAATGTAAAATACACGAGTAAGTGCAGACTGCCCCCACTCTGTAAATGTAACACACACAGGGAAGAGCAGACTGACCCCACTCTGTCAATGTAACATACCCAGGGAAATGCAGACTGACCCCACTCTGTCAATGTAACACACCCTGGGAAGAACAGACTGAATCCACTCTGTCAATGTAACACAACCAGCGAAGAGCAGACTGACCTCACTCCGCAAAATAACTCACACAAGCAAGAGCAGACTGACCCCAATCTCTCAAGGTAAATTACACAAGGAAGTGCAGACTGACCCCACTCTGTCAATGGAACACACCCAGGGAAGAGCAGAATGACCCCCAATCTGTCAATGTAAAATACACAAGGAGGTGCAGACCTATCTCACGCTGCAAAATAACTCAGGCAGTCAAGCGCAGATTGAGCCCACTCTGTCAAATTAACGCACCCAGGCAAGATTAGACTGACCCCATCCTGTCAATGTAACACACCCAGGGAAGAGCAGACTGACCCCACTCTGTCAATGTAACACACACAGGAAAGTGCAGACTGACCCACTCTGTCAATGTAACACACAGAGGAAAGTGCAGACTGACCCCACTCTGTCAGTGTAATGCACCCAGGGAAGAGCAGACTGACCCCAACCTATCAATGTAAAATATACAAGTAAGTGCGGACTTACCCATTCTGTCAATGTAACACACCCAGGGAAGAGCAGACTGACCCCACTCTGTCAATGTTACACACCCCGGGAAGAACAGACTGACCCCACTCTGTCAATGAAACACACCCAGGGAAGAGCAGACTGACCCCCAATCTCTCAATGTTAAATACACAAGGAGGTGCAGACTTATCTCACCCTGCAAAATAACTCTCGCAGTCAAGCGCAGATTAGGCCCACTCTGTCAAATTAACGCACCCAGGCAAGATAAGACTGACCCCATCCTGTCAAGGTAACTCACCCAGGGAAGAGCAGACTGATCCGTACTCTGCAAAATAACTCACACAGTCAAGCGCAGATTGATCCCACTCTGTCAAAGTAACGCACCCAGGCAAGATTAGACTGACCCCATCCTGTCAATGTAACACACCCAGGAAAGAGCAGACTGACCTCACTCTGTCAATGGAACACACCCAGGGAAGAGCAGACTGACCCCACTCTGTCAATGTAACACACACAGGAAAGTGCAGACTGACCCCACTCTTGTCAATGTAACCCACCCAGGGAAGAGCAGACTGACCCCCAATCTCTTAATGTAAAATACACAAGGAAGTGCAGACTAACCCGCACTCTGCAAAATTATTCACACAGTCAAACGCAGATCGACCCCATTCTGTCAATGTTATTCACACAGGCAAGTGCAGACTGACCCCACTCTGTCAATGTAACACACCTAGGGAAGAGCAGACAGACCCCACTCTGTTAATGTAACACACTCAGGGAAGAGCAGACTGACCCCACTCTGTCAATGTAACATACCCAGGGGAGAGCAGACTGACCCCACTCTGTCAATGTAACACACCCAGGGAAGAGCAGACAGACCCCACTCTGTCAATGTAACACACCCAGGGAAGAGCAAACAGACCCCACTCTGTCAATGTAACACACCCAGGGAAGAACACACTGGCAGCACTCTGACAAACTAATTCACACAGGCTCGAGGAGATGATCCAAGAGATGAACTGATGGCCGGGTCAATCCAAACGTTAGGGTCTGGAACACAGTGTCAGAGAGTTTGGGGTGGCCGGGTCAATCCAGTGTTTGGGGTCTGGAATACATTGCCTGAGTTTATGGGGTAGACCGTTTTAATCCAGGGGTTCGGGTCTGGAACACAGTGTGTGAGTATGGGATAGGCAGGAATATTCCAGGCGTTAGGGTCTGGAACGCAGTGCTTGAGAGAGTGGGATAGGTCAGATTAATCCAAGGGTTAGAGTCTGGAATACAGCGCCTGAGAGTGTGGGATAGCCCGGATTAATCCAGAGGTTCGGGTCCGGAATTCAGTGTCTGAGAGTGTGAGGACACCGGGTCTATCCAGGGGTTCGGGTCTGGAACACAGTGTCTTAGCGTGAGGGATAGGCCGGATTACTCCAGGTGTTAAGGTCTGGGACACAGCATTTAAGAGTGTGGGATAGGCTGGATTAATGCAGGAGTTAGGGTCTGGAACACAGTGTCTGAGAATGTGGGATAGGCCGGATTAATCCAGCGGTTTGGGTCTGGAATACAGTGTCTGCGGGAGTAGGATAGGCCGGATTAGTCCAGGGGTTAGGGTCTGGTACAAAGTGCTGGAAAGTGTGGGGAAGGCCGATTCAATCCTGGGGTTAGAGACTGGAATAAAGTATCTGGGAGTGTGGGATAGGCCGGATTAAACCAGGCATTAGGGTCTGGAACACAGTTCTGGGAGTGTGGGATAGGCCGGATTAATCCAGGGGTTAGCGTCTGGAACAAAGTGCATGAGAGTGTGGGATAGACTGAATTAATCCAGGGGTTAGGGTCTGGCCCAAAGTGCTGGTACGTGTGGGATAGGCCGGATTAGTCCAGGGGTTAGGGTCTGGAACAAAGTGCCTGAGAGTGTGGTATAGGCCGGATTCATCCAGGGGTTAGAGTCTGGCCCAAAGTGCTGGTAAGTGTGGGATAGGCCGGATTAATCCAGGGGTTAAGGTCTGGAACAAAGTGCCTGAGAGTGTGGGGAGGCAGGAATAACCCAGGATTTAGGGTCTGGAACACAGTGTCTGAGAGTGTGGGATAGGCCGGATTAATCCAGGGGTTAGTGGCTGGAACACAGTGGCTGAGGGTGTGGAATAGGCCGGGTCAATCCAATGGTTAGTGGCTGGAACACAGTGGCTGAGGGTGTGGAGTAGGACGGAATAGTCCAGGGGTTAGGGTCTGGAACACAGTATCTGAGAGTGTGGGGTAGGCCGGAATATTCCAGGGTTAGGGTCTGGAACACAGTGTCTGAGAGTGTGGGATAGGCCGGAATATTCCAGGGTTAGGGTCTGGAACAAAGAGCCTGAGAGTGTGGGAGAGGCCGGAATAATCCAGGGGTTAGTGTCTGGAACACAGTGGCTGAGGGTGTGGAGTAGGCCGGAATAGTCCAGGGGTTAGGGTCTAACACAGTGTCTGAGAGTGTGGGATAGGCCGGAATAATCCAGGGGTTAGGGTCTGGAACACAGTATCTGAGAGTGTGGGGTAGGCCGGAATATTCCAGGGTTAGGGTCTGGAACACAGTGTCTGAGAGTGTGGGATAGGCCGGGTAAATCCAGTGGTTAGGGTCTGGAACACAGTGTCTGAGAGTGTGGGATACGACGGATTAATCCAGCGGTTAGGGTCTGGAACATAGTGTCTGAGACTGTGGGATAGGCCGCATTAATCCCGGGGTTAGGGTCTGAAACACAGTGTGTGAGTGTGGGATAGGCTGGAATATTCCAGGAGTTAGGGTCTGGAACGCAGTGCTTGAGAGAGTGGGATAGGTCAGATTAATCCAGGGGTTAGTGTCTGGAACACAGTGCCTGAGAGTGTGTATTGGCTGAATTAATCCATGGGTTAGGGTCTGGAACACAGTGTCAGAGAGTTTGGGGAGGCTGGGTCAATCCAGGGGTAAGGGTCTGGAATACATTGTCTGAGTTTATGGGATAGACCAGATTAATCCAGGGGTTAGGGTCTGGAACACAGTGTGTGAGTGTGGGATAGGCCGGAATATTCCAGGAGCTAGGGTCTGGAATGCAGTGCTTGAGAGAGTGGGATAGGTCGGATTAATCCAGGGGTTAGTGTCTGAAACACAGTGCCTGAGAGTGTGTATTGGCTGGATTAATCCATGGGTTAGGGTCTGGAATTTAGTGTCTGAGCATGAGGGATAGGCCGGATTAATCCAGGTGTTAAGGTCTGGGACATAGCGTTTGAGAGTGTGGGATAGGCCAATTAATTCAGGAGTTAGGGTCTGGAACACAGTGTCTGAGAGAGTGGAGTAGGCCAGATTAATCCAGAGGTTACGGTCTGGAACACAGTGTCTGAGAGTGTAGGATAGGCCGGGTCAATCCAGGGGTTAGGGTCTGCAACACAGTGTCTGAGAGTGTGGGATAGGCCGGATTAATCCAGCGGTTTGGGTCTGGAATACAGTGCGGGAGTCGGATAGGCAGGATTAATCCAGGGGTTAGGGTCTGGTACAAAGTTCCGGAAAGTGTGGGGAAGGCCGATTCAATCCCGGGGTTAGAGTCGGGAACAAAGTACCTGGGAGTGTGGGATAGGCAGGATTAATCCAGGCATTAGGGTCTGGAACACAGTGCCTGAGAGAGTGGGATAGGCCGAATTAATCCAGTGGATAGGGTCTGGAACACAGTGCCTGAGAGAGTGGGATAGGCCGAATTAATCCAGTGGATAGGGTCTGGAACACAGTGCCTGAGAGTGTGGGGGTGGCCGGAATAATCCAGGATTTAGGGTCTGGAACAGTGTCTGAGAGTGTGGGATAGACCGGGTCAATCCAATGGTTAGTGTCTGGAACACAGTCCCTGAGACTGTGGGATAGGCCAGATTAATCCCGGGGTTAGGGTCTGCATCACAGTGCCTCAGAGTGTGGAATGGGCCTGATTAATCCTGGGTTTAGGGTCTCGAACACAGTGTCTGAGTGTCTGGGGGAGGCCAGAAAATCCAGGGATTAAATCTGAAACACAGTGTCTAAGAGTATGTTGGAGGCTGGGTCAATCCAGGGGTTAGGGTCTGGAACAGTGTCTGAGAGTGTGTGATAGGCCAGATTAATCGAGGGGTTAGGGTCTGGAAAACAGTGTCTGAGAGAGTGGGATAGGCCGGATTAATACAGGAAATAGGGTCTGGAACACTGTGCCTGAGAGTGTGGGATAGGCCAGATTAATCCAGAGGTTAGGGTCTGGAACACAATGTCTTAGATTATGGGATAGGCCGGATTAATCCAGGGGTTTGTGTCTGGATTATAGTATTTGTGAGAGTGGGGTAGGTTGGAATAATCCAGGGATTAGTGTCTGGAAATGTGGGATAGGCCACATTTATCAAAGGTAAAAACAATGACTACAGATGCTGAAAACCAAATACTGGATTAGTGGTGCTGGAAGAGCACAGCAGTTCAGGCAGCATCCAACGAGCAGCGAAATCGACGTTTCGGGCAAAAGCCCTTCATCAGGAATAAAGGCAGTGAGCCTGCAGTCATTGTTTTTACCTTGTTGATTTTAACCCTACTGCGAATCCTCTTGCAAGGATGCCTGCCTTGAAGAAGTTTTCCTCCTCTCTCTACAAGAATCTCAGGGAGTCCCTCTCCCACTGCAACTCCCAGGTCATTTCCTCTGCTCTGAAGCTCTTCAAACTTCCAGCTCAGTTACTGTCTCCTTGACTTGTCCGACCTGCCTATCTTCTTTTCCACCTATCCACTCCACCCTCTCCTCCTTGACCTATCACCTTCATCTCCTCCCCCACTCACCCATTGTACTCTATGCTACTCTCTCCCCACCCCCACCCTCCTCTAACTTATCTCTCCATGCTTCAGGCTCACTGCCTTTATTCCTGATGAAGGGCTTTTGCACGAAACGTCGATTTCGCTGCTCGTTGGATGGTGCCTGAACTGCTGTGCTCTTCCAGCACCACTAATCCAGATTTATCAAAGGGCTAGGCTCTGGAACACAGTGCCTGAGAGTGTGTGATAGGTGGGATTAATCCAGACATTAGGGTCTGGAACACAGTGCCTGAGAGGGTGTATTGGCCGGATTAATCCAGGAGTTAAGGTCTGGAACACAAGTGTCAGAGAGTTTGGGGTGGCCGGGTCAATCCAGGGGTTAGGGTCTGGAACACAGTGTCAGAGAGTTTGTGGAGGCCGGGTCAATCCAGGGGTTAGGGTCTGGAACACAGTGTCAGAGAGTTTGGGGAGGCCGGGTCAATCCAGGGGTTAGGGTCTGGAATACATTGTCTGAGTTTATGGGATAGACTGGATTAATCCAGGAGTTAGGGTCTGGAACACAGTGCCCGAGAGTGTGGGATAGGCAGGGTCAATCCAGGGGTTAGGGTCTGGAATGCAGTGCTTGAGAGAGTGGGATAGGTCGGATTAATCCAGGGGTTGGTGTCTGGAATACAGTGCCTGAGAGTGTGGGTTAGGCCGGATTAATCCAGGAGTCAGGGTAGGGAATACAGTGTCTGAGAATATGGGGAGAGCGGGTCAATCCAGTGGTTAGGGTCTGGAACATAGTGCTGGAGATTGTGGGATAGGCCGGATTAATCCAGGGGTTAGTGTCTGGAATACATTGTCTGAGAGAGTGGGATAGGCCGGATTAATCCAGGGGTTAGGTTCTAGAACACAGTGTCTGAGAATGTGGGATAGGCTGGATTAATCCAGGGGATAGGGTCTGGAACAGTGTCTGAGAATGTGGTGTATGCCAGATTAATCCAGGGGTTAGTGTCTGGAATACAGTGCCTGAGAGTGTGGGATAGGCCCGGTCAATCCAGGGGTTACATTCTGGAACACAATGTCGGAGATTGTGGGATAGGCCGGGTTAATCCAGGGGTTAGCGTCTGGAACACAGTGAGTGAGTGTGGGATAGCTCGGAATATTCCAGGATTTAAGGTCTGGAACGCAGTGCTTGAGGGAGTGGGATAGGTCAGATTAATCCAGGGGTTGGTGTCTGGAATACAGTGTCTGAGAGTGTGAGGACACCAGGTCAATCCAGGAGTTAGGGTCTGGAACAGAATGTCTGAGCGTGAGGGATAGGCCGGATTAATCCTGGTGTTTAGGACTGAAACACAGCATTTGAGAGTGTGGGATAGGCTGAAGTAATGCATGAGTTAGGGTCTGGAACACAGCGTCTGAGAGTGTGAGATAGGCCAGGTCAATCCAGGGGTTAGTGTCTGGAATACAGTGCTTGAGAATGTGGGATAGACCGGATTACTCCAGGGGTTAGTGTCTGGAATACAGTGCCTGAGAGAGTGGAATAGGCCGGATTAATCCAGGGGTTAGTGTCTGGAAGAGAGTGTCTGAGGGTGTGGGGAGGCCGGATTAATCCAGGGGTTAGTGCCTGGAACAGAGTGCCTGAGAGTGTGGAATAGGCCGGGTTCATCCAGGAATTAGGGTCTGGAACACATCGTCTGACAGTGTGGGATAGGCCGGATTAATCCAGGACGTAGGTTCTGGAATGCAGTGTCTGCGAGTGTGGGTGTGCCGGATTAATCCAATGGTTAGGGTTGAGAAGACAGTGCCTGAGAGAGTGGGATAGGTTGGATTAATCCAGGGTTTAGTGTCGGAACACAGTGCCTGAGAGAGTGGGATAGGCCGGATTAATCCAGTGGTTAGGGTCTGGAACACAGTGCCTGAGAGAGTGGGATAGGCCAGATTAATCCAGTGATTATGGTCTGGAACACAGTGCCTGAGAGTGTGGGGGAGGCTGGATTAATCCAGGGGTTATGGTCTGGAACACAGTTTCTGAGAGGGAGGGCAAGGCCAGATTACTCCAGGGGTTAGGGTCTGGAACACAGTGCCTGAGAGTGTGGAATAGGCCGGATTAATCCAGGGGTTAGGGTCTGGAACACAGTGCCTGAGAGTGGGATTGGCCGGATTAATACAGGGGTTAGGCTCTAGTATACAATATCTGAGAGTATGGGGGAGGCCAGATTTTTCCAGGGGTTAGGGTTTGGAATACAGTGTCTGAGAGTGTAGGATCGGCCCGGTCTATCCACGGGTTACCTTCTGGAACACAATTTCTGAGAGTGTGGAATTGTTCGGATTAATCCAGGGTTTAGAGTCTAGAACACAGTGTCCGAGAATGTTTGGGATAGGCCGGGTCAATCCTGGGGTTAGTGTCTGGAATACAATGCTTGAGAATGTGGGATAGACCGGATTACTCCAGGGGTTAGTGTGTGGAATACAGTGCCTGAGAGAGTGGAATAGGCCGGATTAATCCAGGGGTTAGTGTCTGGAAGAGAGTGTCTGAGGGTGTGGGGAGGCTGGATTAATCCAGGGGTTAGTGCCTGGAACAGAGTGCCTGAGAGTGTGGGATAGGCTGGGTTAATCCAGGAGTTAGGGTCTGGAACACATTGTCTGACAGTGTGGGATAGGCCGGGTTAATCCAGGACGTAGGTTCTGGAATGCAGTGTCTGCGAGTGTGGGTGTGCCGGATTAATCCAATGGTTAAGGTTGAGAAGACAGTGCCTGAGAGAGTGGGATAGGCCGGATTAATCCAGTGGTTAGGGTCTGGAACACAGTGCCTGAGAGTGTGGGGTAGGCTGGATTAATCCAGGGGTTATGGTCTGGAACACGGTTTCTGAGAGGGAGGGGAGGGCCAGATTACTCCAGGGGTTAGGGTCATGAACACAGTGCCTGAGAGTGTGGGATAGGCCGGATTAATCCAGGGGTTAGGGTCTGGAACACAGTGCCTGAGAGTGTGGGATTGGCCGGATTAATCCAGGGGTTAGGGTTGAGAAGACAGTGCCTGAGAGAGTGGGATAGGCCGGATTAATCCAGGGTTTAGCGTCTGGAACACAGTGAGTGAGTGTGGGATAGTTCAGAATATTCCAGGAGTTAAGGTCTGGAACGCAGTGCTTGAGGGAGTGGGCTAGGTCAGATTAATCCAGGGGTTGGTGTCTGGAATACAGTGTCTGAGAGTATGAGGACACCAGCTCAATCCAGGGGTTAGGGTCTGGAACAGAATGTCTGAGCGTGAGGGATAGGCCGGATTAATCCAGGTGTTAATGTCTGGAACACAGCATTTGAGAGTGTGGGATAGGCTGGAGTAATGCATGAGTTAGGGTCTGGAACACAATGTCTGAGAGTGTAGGGGGTGGATGGATTAATCCAGGGGTTAGGGTCTCAAACACAGTGTCTGAGAGTGTGAGATAGGCCGGGTCAATCCTGGGGTTAGTGTCTGGAATACAGTGCTTGAGAATGTGGGATAGACCGGATTACTCCAGGGGTTAGTGTGTGGAATACAGTGCCTGAGAGAGTGGAATAGGCCGGATTAATCCAGGGGTTAGTGTCTGGAAGAGAGTGTCTGAGGGTGTGGGGAGGCCGGATTAATCCAGGGGTTAGTGCCTGGAACAGAGTGCCTGAGAGTGTGGAATAGGCCGGGTTCATCCAGGAATTAGGGTCTGGAACACATCGTCTGACAGTGTGGGATAGGCTGGATTAATCCAGGACGTAGGTTCTGGAATGCAGTGTCTGCGAGTGTGGGTGTGCCGGATTAATCCAATGGTTAGGGTTGAGAAGACAGTGCCTGAGAGAGTGGGATAGGCCGGATTAATCCAGTGGTTAGGGTCTGGAACACAGTGCCTGAGAGAGTGGGATAGGCCAGATTAATCCAGTGATTATGGTCTGGAACACAGTGCCTGAGAGTGTGGGGGAGGCTGGATTAATCCAGGGGTTATGGTCTGGAACACAGTTTCTGAGAGGGAGGGCAAGGTCAGATTACTCCAGGGGTTAGGGTCTGGAACACAGTGCCTGAGAGTGTGGAATAGGCCGGATTAATCCAGGGGTTAGGGTCTGGAACACAGTGCCTGAGAGTGGGATTGGCCGGATTAATACAGGGGTTAGGCTCTAGTATACAATATCTGAGAGTATGGGGGAGGCCAGATTTTTCCAGGTGTTAGGGTTTGGAATACAGTGTCTGAGAGTGTAGGATCGGCCCGGTCTATCCACGGATTACCTTCTGGAACACAATTTCTGAGAGTGTGGAATTGTTCGGATTAATCCAGGGGTTAGGGTCTAGAACACAGTGTCCGAGAATGTTTGGGATAGGCCGGATTAATCCAGGTGTTAGGATCTGGAACACAGTGTCTGAGAGTGTGGGATAGGCCAGCGTAATCCAGGGGTTAGTGTCTGGAATACAGTGTCTGTGAGTGTGGGGAGAGCGGGTCAATCCAGTGGTTAGGGTCTGGAACAAAGTGCCGGAGACTGTGGGATAGGCCGGATTAATCCAGGGGTAAGTGTTTGGAATACAGTGTCTGAGTGTGTGGGATAGGCCCGGTCAATCCAGGGGTTACATTCTGGAACACAATGTCTGAGATTGTGGGATAGGGTGGATTAATACAGGTTTTAGGGCCTGGAACACAGTGTCTGAGAGTGTCGGATAGGCCGGATTAATCCAGGGGCTAGGGTCTGGAACACAGTGCGTGAGAGTGTGGGATAGGCCGGATTAATCCAGGGGCTAGGGTCTGGAACACAGTGCGTGAGAGTGTGGGATAGGCCGGATTAATCCAGGGGTAAGGCTCTGGTATACAATATCTGAGAGTGTGGGGAGGCCAGATTTATCCAGGGTTTAGGGTTTGGAATACACTGTCTGAGAATGTGAGATAGGCCGGATTAATCCAGGGGTTACGGTCTGGAACACAGTGCCTGACATGTCGGATAGGCTGAATTAATCCAGGATTTCGAGTCTGGAACACAGTGCCTGAGAGAGAGGGACAGGAGGGATTAATCCAGGGGTTAGTGTCTGGAACACAGTGCCTGAGAGTGTGTGATAGGCTGGAATAATCCAGGGGTTAGGGTCTGGAACACAGTGCCTGAGAGTGTGGGATAGGCCAGATTAATCCAGGGGTAAAAGACTGGAACAAAGTGCCGGAGAGTGTGGGGAAGGCAGATTCAATCCAACGGTCAGGGTCTGGAACATAGTGTCTGCGAGTGTGGGATAGGCTGGATTAATCCAGGGGTTTAGGTCTGGAACACAGTGTCTGAGGGTGTGGGGAGGCCGGATTAATCCATGGGCTAGGGTCTGGAACACAGTGTCAGAGAGTTTGGGGTGGCCGGGTCAATCCAGGGGTTAGGGTCTGGAACACAGTGTCAGAGAGTTTGGGGTGGCCGGGTCAATCCAGGGGTTAGGGTCGGGAACACAGTGTCAGAGAGTTTGGGGTGGCCGGGTCAATCCAGTGGTTAGGGTCGGGAATGCATTGTCTGAGTTTATGGGATAGACCGGGTTAATCCAGGGGTTAGCGTCTGGAACACAGTGTGTCAGTGTGGGATAGACGGAATATTCCAGGAGTTAGTGTCTGGAACGCAGTGCCTGAGAGTGTGGGGTTGGCCGTATTAATCCAGTGGTTAGAGTGTGGAACTAAGTGCCTGAGAGTGTGGGATAGGCCAGATTAATCCAGGGGTAAAAGACTGGAACAAAGTGCCGGAGAGTGTGGGGAAGGCAGATTCAATCCAAGGGTTAGGGTCTGGAACATAGTGTCTGCGAGTGTGGGGTAGGCTGGATTAATCCAGGGGTTTAGGTCTGGAACACGGTTTCTGAGAGGGAGGGGAAGGCCAGATTACTCCAGGGTTAGGGTCATGAACACAGTGCCTGAGAGAGTGGGATAGGCCGGATTAATCCAGGGGTTAGTGTCTGGAACACAGTGCTTGAGAGTGTGGGATTGGCTGGATTAATCCAGGGGTTAGGCTCTGGTATACAATATCTGAGAGTATGGGGGAGGCCAGATTTATCCAGGGGTTAGTGTCTGGAACACAGTGCCTGAGAGAGTGGGACAGGAGGGATTAATCCAGGGGTTAGTGTCTGGAACACAGTGCCTGAGAGTGTGTGATAGGCTGGAATAATCCAGGGGTTAGGGTCTGGAACACAGTGCCTGAGAGTGTGGGGTTGGCCGGATTAATCCAGTGGTTAGGGTGTGGAACTAAGTGTCTGAGTGTGTGGGATAGGCCAGATTAATCCAGGGGTAAGAGACTGGAACAAAGTGCCGGAGAGTGTGGGGAAGGCAGATTCAATCCAAGGGTTAGGGTCTGGAACATAGTGTTTGCGAGTGTGGGGTAGGCTGGATTAATCCAGGGGTTTAGGACTGGAACACAGTGTCTGAGGGTGTGGGGAGGCCGGATTAATCCATGGGTTTGGGTCTGGAACATAGTGTCAGAGAGTTAGGGGTGGCCGGGTCAATCCAGGGGTTAGGATCGGGAATGCATTGTCTGAGTTTATGGGATAGACCGGGTTAATCCAGGGATTAGCGTCTGGAACACAGTGTGTGAGTGTGGGATAGGCCGGAATATTCCAGGAGTTAGGGTCTGGAACGCAGTGCTTGAGAGAGTGGGATAGGTCGGATTAATCCAGGGGTTAGGGTCTGGAACATAGTGTTTGAGAGTTTGGGAGTGGTCGGATTAATCCAGGGGTTAGTGTCTGAAACAGAATGTCTGAGCGTGAGGGATAGGCCCGATTAATCCAGGTGTTAAGGTGTGGAACACAGCATTTGAGACTGTGAGATAGGCTGGATTAATGCATGAGTTAGGGTCTGGAACACAGTGTCTGAGAGTGTGAGATAGGCCAGGTCAATCCAGGGGTTAGTGTCTGGAATACAGTGCCTGAGAATGTGGGATAGACCGGATTAATCCAGGGGTTAGTGTCTGGAACAGAGTGCCTGAGAGTGTGGGATAGGCCGGGTTAATCCAGGAGTTCGGGTCTGGAACACATTGTCTGACAATGTGGGATAGGCCGGGTTAATCCAGGACGTAGGTTCTGGAATGCGGTGTCTGCGAGTGTCGGTGTGCTGGATTAATCCAATGGTTAGGGTTGAGAAGACAGTGCCTGAGAGAGTGGGATAGGTTGGATTAATCCAGGGTTTAGTGTCTGGAACACAGTGCCTTAGAGAGTGGGATAGGCTGGATTAATCCAGGGGTTAGGGACTGGAACACAGTGTCTGACATTGTCGGATAGGCCAGATTAATCCAGGGTTTAGTGTCTGCAACACAGTGCCTGAGAGAGTGGGATAGGCTGGATTAAGCCAGGGGTTAGGGTCTGGAACATAGTCCTTAAGAGTGTGGGGTTGGTCGGATTAATCCAGGGGTTCGGGTCTGGAACACAGTGTCTGAGAGTGTGGGATGGGCCGGATTAATCCAGGAGTTAGGGTCTGGAACACAGTGTCTGACATTGTCGGATAGGCCGGATTAATCCAGGGGTTAGGGTCTGGAACACAGTGTTTGAGAGTGTAGGATCGGCCCATTCTATCCACGAGTTACGTTCTGGAACACAATGTCTGAGAGTGTGGGATTGTTCAGATTAATCCAGGGGTTAGGGTCTGGAACACAGTGTCCGAGAATGTTTGGGATAGGCCGGATTAATCCAGGAGTTCGGGTCTGGAACACATTGTCTGACAGTGTGGGATAGGCCGGATCAATCCAGGACATAGGTTCTGGAATGCGGTGTCTGCGAGTGTGGGTGTGCCGGATTAATCCAATGGTTAGGGTTAAGAAGACAGTGCCTGAGAGAGTGGGATAGGTTGGATTAATCCAGGGTTTAGTATCTGGAACACAGTGCCTGAGAATGTGGGATAGGCTGGATTAATCCAGTGGTTAGTGTCTGGAACACAGTGCCTGAGAGTGTGGGGTTGGCCGGATTAATCCAGTGGTTAGGGTCTGGAACTATGAGAAACAAAGCTCACACACTTCAATAATTGCAGTCCGAGACAAAATCTGAATCAGTAGTGTCCTTTATTTTACTCTTGCAAGAGGGTTTGATGTCCAGTGTCTATAAGGCAAGGGACATACACACCCCAAATTCAATTAATACACAACATTTATATAATTTAGTTTCTTTTGTTTTACATTGCTCCTCCCCTGTTTCCATCTTCACTTCCCTAAGACCGGCCCCCATTACTCATGTTTATCTCTTGCCTTATCCGGCCTTGTCTGTGACAAAATGCTTATTTCTGGCCTCACAAGGCCATTTGACCTCATCCCACTGTAGGTCATTGTTAGGCATATTCTTTCTTCACCATTATCTACCTTCCCATTATCACCATCTGTACCTTCCCCTGATCCTTATGACCCTTTTAATTGGGGTTTGTTCCTGTGTTTCTGTAAAAGTGGGAAACAGATGTTTATACCTACTGTTTGTACAGGCGTATCTAGCTTAACTTCCTCCCCTCACAGTATCTTATCTATTCCCCCGTAATATCTACCATTGTTTTGCAGTCATGTTTCATTCTTGCATACAATTTTAGCTAATACAAAAACAATTATGTATTTCCTCCACATCGTTTCCATTCTTGTTGACTCAGCTCTTGGCTAAAACAATTACACACTGGTGTGAGTTCATTTACTTTGTACAGGTAAATGGAATTGCAAAAGTAACACTAGTTTTCCCACATCCCACAATTTCCCCATTTTCTTTAATTACCATTTGTTACCTTCTGCAATTTTTCTTTTAAGCATGCCCCCAAAATTCGCAAGCATCTTTCTGGATATTTCATCCATCTTGGTCTCACTCATCCCTCATTATTTAGTCGATAAAGTTCCTCTGCCTGATTCCCTTTTAGGGGCATCTGTTTCATTAAGGCTGTCTCAATCAGCCTTTGGGTGAGTCCTCGTATACAGGGTATGATACAACAGCTAGTGGCCACCAATACCCCGACTACTACTATCAGGGAAGTAAGGATGGAAACCACCACCCCCTTCCATTTTCCAAACCATGAGTCAAGCCATCCTGTGAGAGATGTGTCTACTCCTGAATTCTCAGCCTGTTCCTCTGCTAAGGTAGTCAATCCCCTTCAGGCCCGAGTAATTGAACCATCAGGTGCAGTGTTATTAGGAATAAAGGTACAACAGCTTCCTCCTAACATCACACACACACACCCTTTTCCCGCTAGAATCATATCAAGGGCCATTCTGTTTTCCCATGCCATCGTACTTGTCGCATCAAGCTGTTCTGATATTCCTTTAACCGCATCTCTTGTATAATTTATAAATCACTGTTGATTATAGAAAGTGTAATTTATCCAATCTATATTTTTATTAATTGTTACCCACCAGAAGAGAGCTGACTCAAAGCCTGCTGCAATCTGGGTATGAGCCTTGAACTCATCAGGTACCCCCCCGCCCCTGGGACTCCTACAGAATCGAGACAAATCCTGTCATCGAAAGAAGTGTCCAACAGTGGTCTCTTACCCCTTCCCTTTTTCCCTACTATCTTTTCCCTCTCAAATGCCAGGGTAAATGGAATTGCCAATTGTACACTTGCACATATCCCTCTCCAATCTGGGTCTCAGTATTTTGCCTCCACAGTCCCACCACAGATCTGCTCGGGGAACCTTCAGTGCTGAGTAGTTCCCTCCCTTCTCTGTTTCGGTAACATCCTTAATCTCTGTACATAGTTTCAGCTCCCCCCAAGTCTCCAGACCGATTTGTACCTCGTATATGCACACACAACGTGTGATTTCCGACTGCGGCTGGAAACGTGGGGGGGTGGGGCTTTTGCATCTTTCTTCTCCAAGGGAGGGAACATCAGAGATAGGGAGGTACAGTTCCTATCATTCCATGCAGTCTCATCCTGGTACAGGGCTATCATACATTTCATGCCCTTCCTGTCCCCCTTCCACCCGAGCGGAAAGGGAACCCCCTGGGCCACTGGCCGACCGGAGGCACATGCATAACAATTGGTCTTGTTCAGACTTTTTACAGGATACTTTACCCATTCAACCCAGGCATTTACATCCCCATACCCAGTTTCTATTTCGATGGTCTGTTTTAAGTCCTTTACCTCTATAATTCTTACTACTTTAGGGTCATCGGGAGGGGTGAAAGGTTGTATCTTATTATCCAGTAGTTCTACCCGTTTTCTCTGTCCTACGCTATTCAAAAACAACAGCCTGAGAAATCATTCCCGTTTGTTTTCATTTCTATCCCAAATGTTTCATTTAATCGGACCTGATAGGTGCTCCCCCCCAACCATCGCCAGAATTGCTTCGTGTCATGTGGTTTTCTTTATCATTAAGTATATTGTGTTACACTCTTTATCAGGACAATCGCGAGCTGGTCGGAAGGGGGCCCGGTGTACTGTGACGAGACCATTATACCAAGTACCATCCCCAAGGCCATCCCCATAGGACTTAAGATGTATCTCTGAGCTGCGGTACTGTCTCTGATTACCTACACCCCCACAATTTACTAAGCTACATGAATCAGGTCTATTACTTGTGGGTTATCAGACTCAGGGACCGTTAATAACACATATGAAAATGATATTTGACAAAATCCCAATACTAAAGGGCTAGCAGCATAGCTCTAAGCATTCCCAGTATTCTAAACATCATGCTGAAACACAAAAAGACCTAATATACCAATCCTACAGAAATAATCCTGTGCTCGCGTCGCCACTGTATAATCAGTTACTCAAAGTGTCTTTAGCCTGAGTTTCAGTGGGTCTTGCGTTGATTCAGCTGTCCAGACTTCTTCCTCAACTGCAGCTTCCACTGGCCCTTTGATCCGAGTGCAGTGAGTCCAGCCTTTCCCCACCATCCTTATTGCCGTTTCGGTCGTCAAAACAGCCTGGTACGGCCCTTCCCAGTCCGGCTGCAATTTAGTCTCTGTCCATGATTTTACTGAGACCCAATCTCCCGGCCGGATGGGATGAACGGTGAATTCAAGGGGTGGAGTCTGTGCCAATAAACCCTGTTCCCTGAGGAAAGACAAAGAGGAGGACAAGCCCAGTATATACTTCTTTAAGAACAAGTCTTTAGTTTCGGGAATTGGCAATTCCCCATTCGTTCCCAGGTAAGGTAATCCAAATAAGATTTCATAGGGGGATAGTCCCAAATCTTTCCTTGGGGCTGTTCGTACTCACAAGAGAGCTATAGGTAAACATTTGGTCCAAGGGAGTCTGGTTCCTATTATCAATTTGGAGAGCTGTCGTTTGAGTGTTTGCTTCATTCTCTCAACCCTTCCCGATGATGGTGGGTGCCATGGAGTATGGAACTCCCAGGAAATTCCCAACCCTTTCGTTACCCCCTGTAACACTTTCGAGGTAAAATGAGTTCCTTGGTCAGAATCAACATGGTTCACTAACTCATATCGGGGAATTATGTACTCTAAAATTGTTTTAGACACCCCACTCGCAGTGGCAGTAGCTAGGGGGTATGCTTCAACCCAACCAGATGGATGATCTACCATGACCAGCATATATTTTAGTCTTCCTACTCTGGGTAGTTCAGTATAATCTACTTGTATACTCTGGAAGGGTCTCAATCCCGGGTCTCTTCCTCCCGGGGTCTGTTTTCTCAAGAGTTTCTTATTTACCTTTCTGCATATTATACATCCCTCACATATTTGTTTCGCAATTGTATATATTCCTTTACATCCATATTCCATAAGAACTAAATCACACATTGTTGTACTCCCCAGTGGCTGCCTCGATGTAGGACAGGTATAATTTCTCACATCATCATTTTGTTTAACATTTCCCTTCCATCAGGTAACCTCCAATGCCCTTCTGCTGTTTTTACAGCCCCTAAATCTCTCAATTCTTTTTCCTCTCTTTCAGTAAATATTGTAGCTTCCCGAGGATCTAGGACAGTAGGTATTAGGGAATGGATCACCACTTCTTGTGGGTTCAGGGCTGCTTCCTTAGCCACTTCATCGGCTAATCTATTCCCCCTAACTTCTGGTTCATTTCCTTTCTGATGACCATTTACATGCACTACCGCTATTTCTCGGGGGAGTAATAGGGATTCCAAGACCTGTTTAATCAACTCCTCGTGTGCTAATTCCTTCCCCCGACTATTGATCAGCCCTCGTTCCTGCCATATCTTTCCGAAAGTGCCAACACCAAATACATATTTAGAGTCAGTGGATACTGTTCCCTCTTTATTTTCTAATGCCCTAAGGGCTCTTTCCAATGCATAGAGTTCGCAGGTCTGAGCTGACCATCCATTTGGCAACCTTCCTGCCTCTACCACACTACCTTCCATCCCGTCTACAACTGCATACCCATTATGTCTTTTCCCTTCAGTCACCCAGGATGATCCATCTATAAAATGTGGGGCTCCTGCATGAAGCGGAACATCTCTCAGGTCCATGCGGACCTTAGTTTGGTTTTCTATAATGTCAAGACAGTCGTGCTGTGGATTCTGAGGAGAGTCTCCTTCCCCTTTCCAAAGAAAGGCAGCTGGATTTAAACAATTGTCAGTGACCAACACTAGATCATCCTTTTCTATTAATATTGCCTCATATGTTAGAATCCGCAAGTCTGTCAACCATCGCCCAGCTTTTTGGTTTAGGATCATTCTCACTTGGTGTGGAGTGCTTACTATTAGGTCTCCCCCAAATGTAAGCTTTCTGCTTTCCTCCACCAACAGTGCAGTGGCAACCACTGCCTGCACACACTCAGGCCACCCCCGGGATACTGGATCCAATAGCTTCAAAAGATATGCTACTGGTTGTCTCATTCCTCCCCACCTCTGGGTCAATACTCCCAAAGCCGCTCCCTTATCTACAGTAACAAAGAGGTGGAAAGGTTTATCTAGAGAAGGTAAGGCTGACACAGGGGCATGGATCAGATCTCTTTTGAGTTCCTCAACTAGTTCTTTTTCCTCATCATCCCAACTTAGACATTTTGGTTCCTCCTCTAATAGTTTGAGATATAATTTCTTAGTCTCCTGAGCATAGGAATCAATCCACAATCTGCAATATCCCATTAGACCCAAAACTTTACATAACTCCCGTTTAGTCCTGGACAGCGTCATCCCCACTATTCCCTCTATCCGTTCCGGGCTTATCTTTCGCTTTCCCTCCCTAACTAAATGTCCCAGTATTTCACTTCTCACTCCACATATTGTAGTTTGTTTTTAGATACTCACAGTCCCTGCTGACCCAGGAAATTCAATAATTTGTTAGTGGCTTCTACTGCTTTTTCTCTTCTTTTTCCTGTTACTAAGAGGTCGTCTACATCCTGCAACAGGGTAGTTCCCTTGGGGCTGCTAAATTTCTCCAATATTTGTTCTAACATCTGTCTAAATAAATTTGGGGATTCCGTAAACCCCTGGGGAGCACAGCCCACCGGTATTGCTGTTTCCGTCCTGTCTTGGGATCTTCCCATTCAAAGGTAAACAAATTCCTACTTTCCTCTGCCAAGGGACAAGCCCAAAAGGCATCCTTTAAATCTATCACACTAAACCATTTGTGACTATTATCTTTCCACAATAATAGTATCCTGCCTGTGGAGACCTCCATCTCTGCCCCTGTCACCCGAACCCTCTATCAAATGCTCCCCCTTGTCCTCTCCCTCTCCCTCTCTGTCCTACATCCTGCCACCCACCGCTCCGGTTGCTCAATATTGGTTCCATTCTTTTCTTAACTACCTCATCAACCGTAGCTACCATCATTTTCACCTTCTGTTTTTGTCTCTCATCATCTCTCTTTACAAACACTTTCTGTGCCTCTCTTAACAATTCATCTAATGGTTTTTCACTCCACCCTTCTATCTGCTGTATCTTTCTCTGTCTGTCTGGCCATGCCTTTGTCACAAAATGTACTTTCAAAAGACCCTGTGCCACTGGGTCCTCAGGGTTCATTCCAGAATATCTACACATTGAGTCTCGTAATCTTTGCGGGAAAGCTGAGGGAGTCTCATCTTTCTCCTGTCTAACTTCAAAGGCTTTAGTCAAATTCTGTGACTTCGGTACTGCCTCTCTTATTCCTTTTAGAATCAGGTCTTTCAATTCCCTCATTTCTTCTCTATGCTCCAGGTTTTGATTTTCCCACTGGGGGTCTCTGAGGGGAAACTTCACCTCTCCCTGTCCAGCATCCCATCCCCAATCGGGTGGTCCCTGTCCCATATTTTAATGGCTGCTCCTTGAATAAGTCCCCTTTCTTCCCCAGTAAATAGTATATTCAAAATAGACATTAACTCAGACCAGGTATACAGACTGGGCCCCAAAAATTGATCAATTTGTTCAGACAACCCTCCCGGATCCTTAACCAGGACCTTCATTTCCTTTTTAAATGTTCTGACCTCCCCACTGGTGAGGGGAGCACTTACAAACCCAATCTCTTTGTCCCCTATTGGTACCTCCCGAAGGGGATAATTCTTTACGTTCTTCCATTTTTTTTGTTATCCCCCCTTAGGCTTTGATGTAGATCCTCCGGAGGCCTCCTCTACATCTACTGTAGCTTTCCTTTCTTTTGCTGAGGATTGAGGGTCAGGAACAACAACATCCAAGTCCACCGGCCCTACGTCCTTCTCTTGTGGGTCATCTGTTCCCTGTCCCTGTCTGTCTGTCTCTCCTCCTCCCCCATTTTCACCTAACCTGATTTTATGGTACGGGGGGGTGGGGGGGGGGGCAAACAGCCAAGAGGATCCCAGGGACTAGGTGGGGCAGAGGGGGAATCCTTTGTCTTTACTACCATCATTCCCAAACTGCCCTTCCAACAGGACACATAGTCCACCTCCTCTTGACTAAAAGGTTGTTTTTTATTCACATACAAATCTAAATACTGACAGACCCAATCCTCGTCCAAACCGTACTTTGTCCAGAAGGCAGCCGGACGAAGGATTGGGTCTTTGGTCCATAATAAACAACAATATTTCATCATTTTCTTTTTATCCTTTGCCCTTGTACAAGTGTTACTTGTCCATTCCCGCAACATCCTCCCCAACGGACTTTCAGGAGGAATGTTACCAGGGACTTTTTCTTCTTCCTTTATTCCGTGACAGCTACTCTGCCTACCCCCCTATATCCCAGGGCCCTCGCCAGTCCCACAGCGATTAAATACCCCTTTTCCCGCCCACCAAGGCAATACTTAAAAGTCAGGTTTCTTACCTTGGTCTGTGCACAGATTTGCCTGGCCCCTTTTCACCGTATTTTCTATCGAGCTCCTATCACTGTCTGATTCAGATGTCTCTCTTGTGGGATCCGTACCAGTCGCCCAAGGGAGTGGACTAAACCGGGACACGAGACCGCTCCTCAATTGGGAACGGGATGCGTCTTCCCAGTGTCTAAGGCCAGCCACTCCCCCCAGCAATGGAAGAATATCCCGGACAGCCCCCAGTTGTGAGAAACAAAGCTCACACACTTCAATAATTGCAGTCCGAGACAAATTCTGAATCAGTAGTGTCCTTTATTTTACTCTTGCAAGAGGGTGTGATGTCCAGTGTCTACAAGGCAAGGGACATACACACTCCAAATTCAATTAATACACAATATTTATATAATTTAGTTTCTTTTTTTTTGTTCCTCCCGTGTTTACATCTTCCACTTCCCTAAGACTGGCCCCCATTACTCCTGTTTATCTCTTGCCTTATCTGGCCTTGTCTGTGACAAAATGCTTATTTCTGGCCTCACAAGGCCCTGTGACCTCATCCCGCTGTAGGTCATTGTTAGGCATATTCTTTCTTCACCATTATCTACTCCCTCCATCTGTACCTCCCCTGATTCTTATTACCCTCTTAATTGGGGTTTGTTCCTGTGTCTCTGTAAAAGTGGGAAACAGATGTTTATACCTACTGTTTGTACAGGCGTATCGAGCTTAACTTCCTCCCCTCACAGCATCTTATCTACTTGCCCGTAATGTCTACCATTGTTTTGCAGTCATGTTTCATTCTTGCATACGATTTTAGCTAATACAAAAACAATTATGTATTTCCTCCACAAAGTTTCCATTCTTGTTGACTCAGCTCTTGGCTAAAACAATTACACACTGGTGTGAGTTCATTTACTTTGTCTAAGTAATTAGAATTGCAGAAGTAACACTATTTTTGCGACATCCCACAAACCTGTGCCACGTAGCTTTGTACTCCCCTACTTTTGGAAAAAGATAATGACTATTCACTATATCCATGCTCCTCATGATTTTCTAAACCTCTATGAGGTCACCCCTCAGCCTGCAATGCTTCAGGGAGTAAAGCCCCAGTCTTTTCACCCACTCCCTATGGCTCAAACCCCCAGTCCTGGCAACATCCTTATAAAACTTTTCCGAACCCTTTAAAGTTGAATTACACTTTCCAACAGCAGGGAGATTTGAATTGATAACAGTATTCTAATAGTCACCCTATCATTGTCCTGTACAATGTGATGTCCTAACTCCTATACTCAATGCACTGACCAATAAAGACTAGTGTACCAAGTGCCTGAATCACCACCCTGTTGCCATGCAACTGCACTATCAAGGAACTATGCAGCTGTACCCCTGGGTCTCTTTGTTTAGCAACACTGCCCAAGACCCTACCATTAACTGTATAAGTTCAGCCCTGGTTCACCTCACCAGAATGCAACATCTCACATTTAGGAGACAGTGAGGTCTGCAGATGCTGGAGATCAGAGTTGAGAGTGTGTTGCTGGAAAAGCACAGCAGGTCAGGCAGCATCCAAGGAGCAGGAAAATCGATGTTCGGGCAAAAGCCCTTCATCAGGAATGAAGCTAGGAGCTTCGGGCTGGAGAGATAAATGACTTTGATCTGATTATCAGAGAGACTTGGTGAACGTGAACAAAAGGTGGGACATAAATACTCTACAATTTGCAGAGAGACAGGCAGAATGGGAATGCAGCAGGAAGGAACCTTTTAGTTAGGGATAACAAAAGTAAGACTGACAAATTATTTATCGTCAGGTCATGAAATACAGTCGGTAGGAAAGCAATTTGGAAGGATGGTGCGCCAGGAATTGCAAAGGGAAGAACAGTTTAGCACCTGCCTAACAGCACTGCATCATTAGACACTGAATTAAATCACTGAATTAAAAAGAATCACTTATGGATTTGTGAAAAGACAAGGGAACAATTGTGGGGGACTTCAATCTTCATGTAGTCCGGGTCAATCACATTATCAAGAGTGATCCTGAAGCAGAGTTTGTAGAATGTTTTTGTCAGTGTTTGTTAGAAGAACAACATTGCTCACTGACTGGGGATGTACCTATTTCAGATCCAGCATTACATCATGAAGCTGAGTAAGTGAGTCATCTCACAGTAAGAGATCCTTCAGGAAATTGAGAAACAGATGGAATTCAGAGTGATGATGAAGTTTTAAAGTGATCCCCATAAAGGACAAACAATAACTGGGGACCAGAAGCAGAGTGTCATGAGTTGAATCTGAGAGGGAGCACTGCCCGAGATAAACAGGGAAACAGTGAAATGTCTGACTGCAACTGATCAGGGACAAACATGGCAAGGAACGGGCTCAAATATTCAACAAAAAGGCACATTCTTTAGCTCTGGGCCCACCCACCATCTGTTCCCCTCGGTCTACAACACATTTTCCAGCAGCTCCTTCCATTTCTGAACAAGAGGTAGATCAGATTCTAGACATTAATCTGACTACATTACCCATGCTGTCCTGAGAGATAGCGCCTGCGCAGTAAGAGCCGGTGAGCTCGGTGTCAGGGAGGATCGGTCGCGGAGCCTAATGGGAGTTGTAGTTCTTACAAGCGCGCACGCGATCCGCTGCAGTTGGTGGCCAACGGCGGGGAGTTCGAACGTGAGCGCGTGGAAGCCCCAGAGCGGAGGTCACGTGGTGAGGCTGGAATTGGGGGGAGGGGAGGGGCGGGGTTTATAGACCCAGAGACCTCCCTCAATCAACAGCCTCCCTCCAAACCTGGGGACATGGGAGAATAGGGAAATGGCACAGATATTACATCAACGTTTTCTCTCATTTCATAGTGGGATATAAAAAACATTTCCCAATTATAGGACACAAAGAGCCTGAGAACTATAGTAAAACCTAATATCTGTGGTGGGTGAGTCACTTGGTAGGATTGAGAGGGACAAGGTGGACATGCATTTGAAAAGACACGGTTTGATTAGGAACAGTCAGCATGGCTTTGTGGATGGGAGATCATGTCTCACAAATTTGTTATAGTTCTTTGTTGACAAGGGTAGAGTGACAGACATAGTCTGGATGGATGTAGTCTAAAGCCTTCCAGCCTTTGATAAGATTCCACATGGTAGGCTGCTCTGGAAGGTTAGCTCCCATGGAATCCAGGGCAAGCTGGCAAATTGGATACACAATTGGCTTGACAGTAGGAAGCAGAGGGTAATAGTTGAAGAATATTGGTCGGACTGCAGGCCTGTGACTGTCCCACAGGGGTTGGTGCTGGGCTCATTGCTGTTTATCTATATCAGTGATTTGGATGAGAGTGTACAAGGTATGAGTAGTCAGTTTGCTGATGACAAGAAAATAGTTGGTGTCGTGGACAGTGAGGAAGATTATCAGAAAATGCAGCAGGACCTTGATCAGCTGGGGAAGTGAGCAGAGAAATGACAAATTGAGTTTAACATACCGAAGTAAGTCCACAGGACCTGATTAGCTGTAACCGAGAACTCTATGGAAAGCTAGGGAGCTGATTGGTGGGCCCCTTGCTGAAATATTTGTATTAACGATAGTCATAGGTGAGGTGCCAGAAGACAAGTGTGAGAGGCGATTTCGGTTCAACCAATTAAGATGTGCATGACCCTAAAGACTAAGGGGAATAGAGCCATAGGGGTGGGGTAAAACATGCTTCTCTATAATAAAGGACAAGACATGCTTCTTTTGTAAGAACATTTTGTACACTCAAAAGTGGGATAATTTAAATTGTGCAAATGCTGACATTTTGTGAGTAGAGTAAAAAAACAAGTCCTTGATTGATGAGACCACTAACTCTGACAGAGAAGAATAAGTCCTTGACTGATAAGACTACAGGGTAGAAAAAAACAACTCGGGAGACATCTGCTGCAGACTTTGTTACATGGGTGCAGAATGGAAAAATACTGACGGTTTAGAATGTGAACCTCGTGACTCTTTAGAGCCAAAGAGGGGAGGGACTTGTGCTGTATATAATGAGAAACTTTGTAAGCCTCGGCGCGCCTTTCCTCAGAAGGGTGCCCAACTCTGCAGACTTGCTAATAAAACTTTGTTTTCCTGAATTTGTCTAGAGCGATTATTAAGAAGCGATTTTCGTTTCTAACAAACTTGGGGGCTCGTCCGATCGACACTCCGGCCGCGGGGGGGGGGGTGGGGGGGGCTGAGGAAGGACATCGGAGAAGGTGCACCCTGCCAAGTTCAGCAGTCCCTGATTCCTTGCTTGTCGCCCCGCGCGGCTTGAGCGAGTGATATCCGGAAGGCTCAGGAAAACAAAGGAGGCATGTGGCGAGGCAGTGGGGACGGTTAACGATCGAGTAATTCCGGTGCACCGAACCCAGGTAAGAAAAAACTTGCGGGGACCGTGTTTCCGGAGTACTGGGGACCTGCGGAGTGCCTGTAGATTTTTCTGCAGAGGCGTGGGACTCAGGAATCTAGAGACCGGGGCTCGTCTGTGAGAGATTTTGCAGAGACCGTGTTTGCGGAGGAACGTGGACCTACGGGGTGCCTGTGATCTGTTTCACAGAGACGTAGGACACAGGAATCCAAAGACCGGGGGTGCCTGCAAAGGGACCTGGGCGATCACGGGACTGAAGGTCCGGGAATTGGCTAAATAGTGATAGATTATCACGGGATAATACAAGAATCTCCGATTTTACAAAGTCCTCGGCAATGGGAAATAAGGGATCCAAGGCGAATAAGGGAAAGGTAGGCTTGAACGTAGACAATGAAAAATACCCCGGGGTACCTGACGATAGTCCGTTAGGAAAAATGTTAAATAATTGGCATCAGGGTAGGAGAAAAGGAAAATCTAGAAAAAAGATGGTGAAATACTGTCAAACGTGGTCCCAGAAACCTATTCAGGGAGACTCAGTGTGGTGGCCTAGATTCGGCACTGACGAAGACTGGGTCCGGCAAGGTCTCATTTTATATGTCAATTCCAAACTTAATGTTACTCGGGAGGAAAGTGATTACGCCCTTTGTTGGCTACCGGTCACAATATCTTGCAAAATGACGGTCACTAATGAAGACTCGAAAGGGCAGAAAGAATGGGAACCTTTAGATCACTTACCGCCGCCTTACGTGACCCCGTCTGCCCCACAAAATAATCCTTCGGGTGGCGACGATTCAGGGGAAGGGGAAGGAAACGGGGAGGAACCACCGGGAGCCTCAGGAGTACAGACTAGATCTCAAGCTGAAAAGAGTCACAGACAAAACTCTGCCCCGATTGCAAGAATGAATCCACTCCGGGAAGTGCCCATGGGAGGCACGGAAGGAGGGACGGGATATGTGAACGTCCCCTTAACGAGTACTGAAGTACGGAATTACAAGAGGGAGATGAACGGCCTACTGGAGGACCCCATGGGCCTGGCTGAACAATTAGATCAGTTCCTGGGGCCGAATACTTACACGTGGGATGAGATGTATTCCATCATGGGAACATTGTTCTCTAGCCAGGAGCGACAGATGATACGACAAGCTGCGCTCTTGGTCTGGGAGAGAGAGGGAAGAGCAGGAGGGGAGCAGAAATTTCCCCTCACCGACCCCGAGTGGGATAAGCAAACGGAAGAAGGACGGCGCAACATGAGGGACATGCGGGAATATTGGATAAGAGGAATAAGGCAGGCAGCCCCGAAGGGGCACAATTTTACCAAGGCCTTTGGGAATCATCAAAACCCGGAGGAAACCCCTACAGACTTCCTAGACAAGATAAGGAAGAACTTGCAGCAGTTCGCTGGGGTGGACCCTGAGACGGAAGTGGGACAACAACTCATACGGGTAGAGTTTGTATCAAAAGCCTGGCCGGACATACGAAAGAAGTTAGAGAAAATGGATGATTGGGATAATAAACCTCTAAGTGAACTACTAAGGGAGGCGCAAAAGGTGTTTGTGAGAAGGGACGATGAGAAGCAAAAGAAGGCGACAAAGATAATGATGCAGACGGTGCAACAAGTGACAGCTGGAAGGAAGGAAAAGGGAGAGCCGTGGCAGGAACAGGAAAGGGGAGAGTCGTGGCAAGAGCAGAGGAAAAGAGGACCGTGGCCGGAACAAAGGAAGAGTGGAGGAACTCGAGGCCGCGACAGGGAAACGAGGAGGATACTCAGATGTTACTACTGTAATGAAGAGGGACATTTTAAGCGAGAGTGCCCCCGCTACAAGCGGGAAGTGCGGTCGTACGCCCTGATGGAGGAAGATTAGGGAGGTCGGGGGTTCCTACTCTTGGGGCAAAAGGACTATCGACAGGAACCCCTGGTAAACTTGAAAGTAGGGCCCCAAGGGTCGGAGATCACATTTATGGTAGACTCGGGAGCCGAAAGATCAAGTATAATCCAAATAACCCCCGGCGCCCGAGCAGGAAGAACAGTTATGGGGGTATCTGGCATTGGAGGAAAGACATTGCAAGTCCCAGTAGTGGAGGACGTGGAAATTGGGTATGAAAACAGAACTACTAAACGAGACCTCCTTCTACTGCCATCGGCGGGGTTTAATTTGTTAGGAAGAGACTTGCAGGTCAAACTAGGGATTGGAACGTTACCAAGTAACGGGGAAATGGTGGTAAGGTTGTTCGCCCTCACCGAAGAAGATGATCAACAAATAGACCTGGAAGTATGGTACCGAGAGGGGAACAGAGGGGGTCTAAACATCAAACCTCTCCAAATCACCATGTTACCAGGAAGAGGCCCGGTAAGAAGGAAACAGTACCCGATTGCTATGGAAGGACGGGAAGGGTTACAACCTGTGATAGAAAGATTAATCACAGATGGACTACTGGAGGAATATATGTCCCCTTTCAATACTCCAATACTCCCTGTGAGGAAGCCGGATGGGACGTATAGGCTGGTGCAAGACTTGCGGGGGTTGATGAAGTAGTCCAGGCTAGATACCCGGTGGTACCCAATCCCTACACGTTAATGAGTAAAATTCCCCCCGAACATGAATGGTTCAGCGTAATAGATCTGAAGGATGCCTTCTGGAGTTGCCCCCTTGACGAAGAAAGTCGGAACCTCTTTGCATTTGAATGGGAGAATCCCTTCACAGGACGAAAGCGACAGTTAAGATGGACGGTCTTGCCGCAGGGATTCACGGAGTCACCCAACTTGTTTTGACAAATACTGGAGCAGGTCTTAGGAGGATTTCGTTGTAACGCGGAGAATCAATTGCTCCAATATGTCGATGATCTCTTACTCTCGGGACCAAGAGAAGAGGAGGTACGAGCAGACACCGTTGCCCTGCTGAACTTCCTGGGGAAACAGGGCCTACGCATCTCCAGGACAAAACTCCAGTTCGTGGAGCAAGAAGTAAGATATCTGGGCCATCGAGTCAGTAAGGGGCATCGCCGTATCACGCCGGAACGAATATCAGGGATTACGGGTATGCCAGTACCCAGGACGAAGAAGGAAATCAGACAATTCCTGGGGCTAGTAGGGTATTGCCGGATATGGATTGAAAGTTACACCACTCTAGTAAAATTTTTGTACGACAAACTGGGACAAGAAGGACAAAAGGTGGACTGGTCAGATGAAGAGGAGCAGCGATTTAATATTATTAAAAGTAAACTGATCCGAGCTCCGGTATTGGCTTTACCCACCCTGAAGGAACCGTTCCACTTATATGTCAATAGCGCCGGCGGAATTGCCCAGGGTGTGCTTACCCAGCTGCGTGCAGGGAAACGTCAGCCGGTTGCATTTTTGTCAAAAATGTTAGACCCTGTGTCATGTGGATGGCCGACCTGTATACAGGCAGTGGCAGCTACGGCAATGTTAGTAGAAGAGGCCCGGAAACTTACCTTTGGAGGAAGAATCACAGTATACTCCCCACATTCGGTTAGTACCATACTGGCTCAAAAGGCTCACCGCTGGTTAACAGACTCTCGCATCCTGAAGTATGAGACGATTTTGATGACCAGGGACAACCTCAATTTTGCAAAAGATCTCAGTTGCAACCCTGCCCAGTTTCTATACGGACGTCCTGCAGATGGGGAACAGGAGCATGATTGTGTGGAATTTGTAGACTTGCAGACCAAAAGCCGAGAGGACCTGCAAGAGGCCCCGCTGGGTGAAGGACAGGAACTGTACATCAACGGGTCCTCCCGGTGCATCAGTGGAGTACGGTACAGTGGCTATGCTGTCATAGATGGTGCAACGAAACGGACGATCGAGTCCGGACGACTGCCTGGGAAGTGGTCAGCCCAATCCTGTGAGTTGTACGCCCTCCAGAGGGCCCTGAAGTTGTTGGAAGGGAAAGTGGGGACCATATATACTGACTCAAAGTATGCATACGGAATCGTTCATACTTTCGGGAAAATCTGGAAAGAGCGAGGATTGATAACTTCCCTGGGAAAAGAATTAGCTCACGAACAAATGATCAGCCTAACGTTGGAAGCCCTGGCGTTACCTATGGAACTCGCAGTAGTCCATGTACCCGGTCACCAGAAGGGGTCGACACCGGAAGCGGTGGGAAACCGGCTGGCAGATGAGGAAGCCAAGCGGGCAGCGGTCGAAAAACCCGTCCAATTATTAACATTAATACCGTTGAGGGAAGGGCTCGCTAAACAACCCGTCTTCACCCAGGGGGAGATTGATAAAATGGATCAATTGGGTGCCCGGCTACAAACTAACGGGAAGTGGACGGTTCCTGATGGGAGACAAGTACTGAACAAACAGATCACCCGGGGTATTCTGCACCGATTACACCATCAGACCCACTGGGGGGTGCAAGCCATGTGTGACACGATCCTGAGAGACTATGTATGCAGTGGGATATACACGTTAGCCCAACAAGAAGTAGTCGGATGCCCCACTTGCCAGCGTATTAACAAGAAAGCCATGCGTTCTATGCCAGCTGGTGGTCAGCCCCTCGCAATTAGGCCATTCCAGAGGATCCAAATAGACTTTACAGAATTACCCCCAGTACAGAGATGGAAATATCTGCTAGTAATAGTAGACCATTTCACTCACTGGGTAGAGGCTTTCCCAACTGCCAAAGCCGATGCACCAACCGTGGCCCGACTGTTGTTAGAGAATATAATCCCGAGATATGGCATAATGGAATCTATCGACTCCGACTGTGGGACACATTTTGTTTCTAAGCTACACCATTTGATCTGTACTGCCCTGGGTATCCAATGGAAATTCCATGCACCCTGGCATCCCCAGAGCTCGGGTCGAGTTGAGAGGATGAATGACCCAATTGACTAAGCTGATGTTAGAAACTAAGTTACCATGGCCAAAGTGCCTTCCCATTGCCCTATTGAGGATACGTACAGCACCTCACAGGGATATCGGGGTCTCCCCCTATGAGATGCTGTTCGGATTACCATATTGGAGTAAGGTTGATGGGTGTCCCACTCTACAAGGGGGAGATGTATTTGTCAGAAACTATTTACTGGCCTTATCCCGTTCTTTTGCAGAACTCCGGAGGAAAGGTCTCCTGGCTCAGACTCTGCCGCTCGACTTCCTCTTGCATAAGGTGGAGCCCGGAGATTGGGTACTTGTAAAGACCTGGAAGGCCGAAAAGCTCCAGCCGCAGTGGGAAGGACCGTTCCTGGTCCTGTTAACAACTGAAGCCGCTGTTCGGACGAAAGAAAAAGGGTGGGCCCACGCATCGAGGATAAAGGGGCCTATTCCGCCAGAGAGATAGAGCACTTGGACATGCGGGCCAGGGGACAAGCCGTTGGTGGTAAACCTGAAAAGGCAGCGACAATGAACTCTACCTGGACTGTATTGGTGGGGATATTGATCAGTTTACTCCTGTATGTGGGGGAGGGCGAGGGGAGATGTGACAAATGTCGGACTACGGTGAGGCTTGGGAGTCAGATCTACTCGGGATCATTTGTGTCTCACTCCCGTGTGAACGATCGGTGTTACGATGTGAATGAACGGCAAGAATGTTGGGAGGGTGGAAAACCCTATTATCAAGTGTATAATAAAGGGTACGGTGGCAAAGTCCGTGGATGCCCTAAAAATGACCGCTGGGTGTGTGTTAACAAAGCTGGGCAGTGGGGCCTACCCTCCGTGTTGCTCAGAGAGCAGGTTGACAGAGTCAAGGAGACCAGAGTACGGAACACTGATCGGGAGTTGGAGAAAGAGCAGGACCGTCAGAGAACGGTCGTTGTCTCTAAAGTGCCATCTATATACAAAGAGGTAGAAGAGAAGATTGAGCTCCCTGATGTAACACAAAACCTGTTTATTGATCTCACCTCTAGGATTGCCACTGTTTTAAATGTTAGCAATTGCTGGGTTTGTGGGGGGCCGCATATGTCAGAATAATGGCCGTGGTCTGGTCAAAACTTAGACATATGGGAATTGCTTCAATACAATTGGACACATGTCAACGAAAGGAAAAGCCAGGGGTGGAGACTGACAAATAGCCCTGAGGGCCAGTTATGTGTTGAAGGCAAGGGGACCGTGGAGGTAGGAATTAGTCCCTGTCAGAGTGTATTGAATGCGACCACACAAGTATGGTGGCCTGTGGATATTACTTGGTACATTGCAAACCAAGATCATCAAAATTGCGTTCGGTTACGTACTGATTCCTCCTCTGACGAGCTAAGTGCTGACCCTTCCGATGGCATGAAGAGAGTCTGGACCGGTGGTTGTCAGGTAAATCAATGCTCGGACGCTCCTGTTAAGACTCTGCCAGATTCTGGTAAGAGAGTGTGGAGTGGTGGTTGTCAGCGGAATCAATGCTGGGATAATCCTGTCCAGACTCTGCCACAGGGCCAAGAATCCGAATACTGGAATTGCAGTGGTCCTGGTCCTTATGAGGGCATCCCTGGGGTAAAGGAGCTGTGGGATGACGTTGTGAGGCAGGGAGGGCCTGCTCCAGATGGCCTATTTTGGATATGCGGTAATCAGGCATACTCCAAACTGCCCATGGGATGGGCTGGAGTATGCTTCCTGGGTCTAATACGACCTGAATTCTTCCTATTACCCCGGGAGGAAGGCGATGATTTGGGAGTTAAACTCTTCCCTGCGTAGGTCGCCAAGGGATATCCAAGTCGGTGATTGGGGGGATGAGTGGCCACCGGCCCGGATTATTGAATACTACGGGCCTGCTACGTGGGCACAGGACGGATCATGGGGATACCGTACTCCTATCTATATGTTAAATCGAATTATCAGGCTCCAAGCAGTCGTAGAGGTCATTACTAACCAGACCGCCCTGGCCCTGGAGTTGCTGGCTAAGCAGCAGAATCAGATGAGGGCTGCTATATATCAAAACCGGCTTGCCTTGGATTATCCGTTGGCCTCGGAAGGGGGCGTGTGCGGGAAGTTTAACCTGACTAACTGCTGTCTGAAAATTGACGATAATGGTAAAGCGGTTTTGAAGATTTCCGATAAAATTCGGAAATTGGCCCATGTGCCGGTACAATCCTGGCGTCCTCTTGGTGGCATCGGATGGTGGGATGGTCTCCTAGGTGGTAGTTGGTGGCGCATGGCGTTACTGGTGGCTGGGGGGGGCGTAATGCTTCTACTCATATTACCCTGCCTGACCCCCTGTGTTCAGTCTTTAATTCAGAAAAATATTTCCCAACTCCAGGCAGTGGCGGTACCCCAACATGGAACGCAGGAACTTAAGGTGCTGTTGCTGCGAAAGACCAAGGATTTCCCGGGCCCTTGAAGATGGGAGGCTTATCTTTGTCATGCACATCTTAAAAAGAAAAAGGGTGGAATTGTGAGAGGCGATTTCGGTTCAAACAATTAAGATGTGCATGACCCTAAAGACTAAGGGGAATAGAGCCATAGGGATGGGGTAAAACATGCTTCTCTATAATAAAGGACAAGACATGCTTCTTTTGTAAGAACATTTTGTACACTCAAAAGTGGGATAATTTAAATTGTGCAAATGCTGACATTTTGTGAGTAGAGTAAAAAAACAAGTCCTTGATTGATGAGACCACTAACTCTGACAGAGAAGAATAAGTCCTTGACTGATAAGACTACAGGGTAGCAAACCAACTCGAGAGACATCTGCTACAGATTGATAAGACCACTAACTCTGACAGAGAAGAATAAGTCCTTGACTGATAAGACTACAGGGTAGAAAAAAACAACTCGGGAGACATCTGCTGCAGACTTTGTTACATGGGTGCAGAATGGAAAAATACTGATGGTTTAGAATGTGAACCTCGTGACTCTTTAGAGCCAAAGAGGGGAGGGACTTGTGCTGTATATAATGAGAAACTTTGTAAGCCTCGGCGCGCCTTTCCTCAGAAGGGTGCCCAACTCTGCAGACTTGCTAATAAAACTTTGTTTTCCTGAATTTTCTAGAGCGATTATTAAGAAGCGATTTTCGTTTCTAACAACAAGTATTGGGTAACATTTAAGAAAGGTGGTAAGAACACGCCAGGGAACTATAGACTGGTGAACTTCACTTCAGTGGTAGGCACGTTGTTGGAGGGAATACTGAGGGACAGCATTTACACGTATTTGGAAAGGCAAGAACTGTTTAGGGATAGGTAACATGTCTTTGTGCATGGGAAATTATGTCTTACAAACTTGTTGAGTTTCTTGAAGAAGTCACAAAGAGGAATAACAAGGGCAGAGCAGTGCATATGATCTGTATGGACTTCAGTAAAGCGTTCGATAAGGTTCCCCATGGGACACTGGTTAGCAAGGTTAGATCTCATGGAATACATGGTGAACTAGCCATTTATGTACAAAACTGGCTTGAAGGTAGAAGACAGATAATGGTGATGGAGGGTTGTTTTTCACACTGGAGGCCTGTGACCATTGGAGTGCCATCAGGATTGGTGCTGGGTCCACTACTTTTTGTCATTTATATGAATAATTTGGATGTGAACATAGCATGTATAGTTAGTAAGTTTGCAGATGATACCAAAATTGGCAGTGTTGTGGACAGCGAAGAAAGTTTCCTCAGATTACAATGGGATCATAATCAGATGGGCCAATGGGCTGAGGAGTGGCAGATGGAGTTTAATTTAGATAAATGTGAAGTGTTTCATTTTGGGAAAACAAACCTTAGCAGGACTTATACACTTAATGGTAATGTCCAAGGAAGTGTTGCTGAACCTTGGAGTGCAGGTTCATCCCTCCTTGAAAGTAGAATCGCAGGTTTATAGGATAGTGAAGAAGGCGTATGACAAGCTTTCCTTTATTGGTCAGAGTATTGAGTATCGGAGTTGGGAGGTCAATTTACCGATGTATGGGATGTTAGTCAGGCCACTGTTGGAATATTGCATGCAATTCTGGTCTCCTTCCTAACAGAAGGATATTGTGAAACTTGAAAGGATTCAGAAAGAATTTACAAGAATGTTGCCAGGGTTGCAGGATTTGAGCTACAGGAAGAGGTTGAATAGGATGGGGCTGTTTCCCTGGAACTTTGAAGGCTGAAGGGTGACCTTATAGAGGTTTATAAAATCATGAGGAGCGTGGATATGGAAAAGAGACAAGGTCTTTTCCCTGAGGTGGGGGAGTCCAAAACTAGAGGGCATAGGTTTAGGTTGAGAGGAGAAAGATACGAGAGACCTAAGGGACAACTTTTTCACACAGAGGGTGGTACGTGTATGGAATGAGCTGCCAGAAGAAGTGGTGGAGGCTGTACAATTCCAATATTTAAAAGGCATCTGGATGAGTATATAAGTAGGAAGGATATGGAGGAATATGGGCCGTGTGCTGGCAAGTGGAACTAGATTGGATTGGGATATCTCGTCGGCACAGATGAGTTGGGTCTGTTTCCATGCTGTACATCTCTATGACTCAAAGGGTGAGGTCTTGGGTTTTAGAAAGTTAAATCAAGACAGGAGTTTCATGCCGAATGTTTGGGCTTTAAGGAGTGTACTGGAACAGAGGGACCTTGCATTTCAGGTGCATGATTCTCTGAAAGTGGAGTCTCAGGTAGACAGGGCAGTGAAGAAGACATTTGGCACACTGACCTTCATCAGTTTTAGCATTGAATATAGAAGTTGGGAAGTTGTGTTAACAGTTATACAGGACGTTGATGAGGCTGCACTTCGGAGTATTGCATTCAGTTTTGGTGCCTTTGCTACAGGAAGGATGTTACTAAACTGGAAAGAGTGCAGAAGAAATTTATGAGGATGTTGGTAGGACTCAACTGTCTGAGTTCTGAGGAGAGGTTGGATAAGCTTAGAAGTTTTTTTTTCTTCAGAGTGCAAGAAACTGAGGCTGGATCTTATAGAAGTGTACAAGATCATGAGAGGCATGGAAAGGGTGAATGCACTCAATCTTTATCCCAGGCATTGCGAATCGAGGACTAGAGGGCATCAGTTTAAAGTTAGTGGGGAAAGAACGAAATGGTAACTGAGGGGAAACACATTTGGAATGAGCTGCTTGTGGAAGTGATTGAAGCGGGCACATTAACAACATTTAAAACTCATTTGGACAAATACACGGAGAGGAAAGGTTTAGAAGGATATGGGCCAAGCTCAGGGAAATGGGGTTAATGTGGAGGACATGTTGGTCATCATGGATCAGTTTGGGCCCAAATGGGACATCTCTATGCTGGAGGACTCCATGACTATTGGGGAAATCGATGGAAATAAAACCTAATAAATCCCCAAAGCCTTATGCTCTCCATCTTTAAGGATGTCCTTAATGAAGTCACCCGAGAAATAGTGGATGCATTGTGATCATTTTCCAGCATTCTGTAGACTCTGGAAGAGCTCTAAAAGACTTGGCAGCATGGTGGCTCAGTTGTTAGCCCTGCTGTTTCACAGCATCTGGAACTTGGGTTCAATTCTAGCCTTAGGTGACTGTCTGTGTGGAGTTTGCACATTGTCCACGTGGGTTTCCCCTGGGTGCTCTGGTTTCCTCCCACAGTCTTGGGGGGGAATTGCAGGTTAGTTGAATTGGCAATACTAAAGTGTTCAGGGATGTGTGGGCTAGCTGCATTAGTCAGGAAAATGTAGAGTAATAAGGTAGGGGAATGGGTGTGGGTGGGATAGTCTTCAGAGGGTCAGTGTGGACTTGTTGGGCCAAATGGCTTATTTCTACACTGTCGTGATTCTATGACTGGAGGGGAGCTAATGTGACTGCACTATTTTTTTAAAAAAAGGATGGACAAAGAAAATGGGGAATGATAGGCTGGTTAGCCTGAAACCAATGGAAGGGAAAATGTTGGAGTAAATGTTAAGGACATAATAACTAAGCATTTGGAAAGCAGTGACACGATTGATCTTAATCAGCATGGATTCACGAAAGGAAATCATGCTTGACAAACCGTCTGGAATTTTTGAGGATGTGTCCAGTACACAAGGGTGAATCAGTTGGTGTTGACACTTTGGGCTTTCAAAAGGCTTTTGACAAGGTTCCACATAACAGATTAGTAAGGAAAGTTATGGCTCATGGTATCGGAGGTTGTGATTTGATGTGGATAGAGAACAGGTTGGCAGACAGGAAGCAGAGAGTTGTAATAAACTGTTGCTTCTCAGAGTGGCAGGCAGTGATGGGTGGGGTACCATAGGGACCCAAGTTGTTCACAATACACGTTAATAGTTTGGATGAAGGAATTGAATGCAACATCTCCAAATGTGCAGACAGCTGAGTGGTAGTGTGTGTTGTGAGGAGGATGCTCAGAAGTTGCAGAGTGACTTGGATAGGCTGGCTGAAAGGGTAAATACTTACAAACGCAACATAATGGGGATAAACGAGAAGTTATCCACTTTGTGGAAAAAACAGGAAGGCAGATTATGATTTGAATAGTGGCAGGAAAAGGTGAAGTCTAATGAGACCTGGGTGTGATGGTGGAACGGTCACTGAACATTGGCATGCAGGTGTAGGAAATGGGGGAAAGCTCATGGCATGCTGGCCTTCAGAATGAGAGGATTTGATACAGGACAATGGATGTCTTCTTGAGTTGTACAGGGCCTTTGGGAGGCCACACCTTGAGTACTCCGTGCAGTACTGTGATCTCCTAATCTGAGGAAGGACATTCTTCCTATTGAGTGAATCTCACAAAGCTTCAACAGACTGATTCCAAGGATGGCTGGACTGACATATGAAGAAAGACTGGATCAATTGGGTTTGTACTCACTGGAATTTCGAAGAATGGGGACAGCCATTGAACCTATGGAATGTCTACCACAGAGAGCTGTTGGGACCAGGTCATTAGATGTATATTCAGGGAGCTGCAAATGGGTCTTCAGGCTAAAGGGATCAAGGGGGTATGGAGAGGAAGCAGGAGTGGGATACTGAAATTGAATGATCAGCCATCATCTTCTTGAACGATGGTGCTGCCTCGAATGGCCAACATCTGCAGCTATTTTCTATGTTTCTGAGTGTGCAGCAAGTCAGTATCACTGAGCAGACTGGAAGGAGTATTCTGCAGGTCAGTATCACTGAAACAGATTGTGAGGATGTGGTACATGAGGATAGTGTTGATTTCGACTTAAAGCAGCTTGAGAGGAGAGCAGTAAATTTTGTAAGATTGTGCTGGTTAAGTGCATCTTTAAAAGCTCGAAGTTAAAAAGCATTTAGAGGAGGGTGGGGTGAGTACTCTGTGGTCTACTCCCTTAAACAAACTATGGTTGGAAGTTTGGACTGTAGTGGGAGTGCTTGGAGTGGGGAAAAAAGCCTCTAGTGTCATTACGATTATTGAAGGGAGTATCTAACAAGTTTAATTTCAGGGGATGTCATAACCAGTCTTGCAACAATCATGTAACAAAATGTCAATTGTCACAATAGCACTGAGCCAGCTCATAGCCTCCCATGTCACCTAACCACAAGCAGCAGGGCATCATGGGGACAATTAAACCTCCCCATGAAAGCAGATTGATCTTCTCCACATTCCAGCTGACTCCATCTCCACTCCCACAAACATTTATTCCCTTGTAGATCCAAATTCTGTCAAACTCAACCTTGATTCTCGATAATGACTCAGCATCTGCTGCTCTCTGTGGAAGAGAATTACAAAGAGTTAGTTATGTTCAGTGAAGTTGAAGACTGTCCAACAGTTCATCAGTCTCTTTCACCCAGGGTGTCCGTAGCCCATGAATCAAAACTCATTTGTCCTACATCTATTATTCAGCTTCAGATGCCAAACTATAGTCCGATTTCCACATTGACAATTTCATCGGAGCAGTGCAGAGTCTGTTCAAATTGTCATCTTGTGTTTTAATTTAATCCTTAGATGGCCAGGTTCCCTCAGCAGAATCCCTTTCATTGTCCCTCCTGTGTTCTTGATACCTACATGGATCACCATGCGCAAGGTGATTTGTTTTTATTCACGGATATGGACATGACTGGCCAGGAATCCAGTGACCCAGGGAATGTTCTGGAAACTGGGTTCAGATCCTGACATGGCAGATGGTGGAATCGGAATTCAGTAAAATCCTGGAATGAAGAGTTTAATGATGACCATGAAACCATTATTACTCATTAGATAAAAAAAACACACATCAGTTTCACTGATATTCAGGGAAGGAAATTGTCATCCTTACCTCATCTAACCTGCATGTGATTTCAGACCCACAGCAATGTGGTTCACTCTTAATTGCCCTCTATGCAATTAGGGTTGAACAAAAATTCTAGCCTGGCCAGCCAACCCGACATCTGTTGCACCTGTGAATGAGTCAAGACAACAAATGTCAAACAAGCTCTGAATCCCTGAAAATAAAACAATGCTCCAGGAAAAGCCATCATCACCAGTGAAGGCTCAGTGAGCCTGCATCATTTTCAGAAACAAAACAAAAAATTGCTGGAAAGCTCAGCAGGTCTGGCAGCATTTGTTGATAGAAATCAGAGATAACATTTCGGGTAAAGTGATCCGTCATCAGAAGGGATTTCCCTCCACAGATGCTGCCAGACCTGCTGTGCTTTTCCAACAATTTCTATTTTATCTTTCTGATTTACAGCATCCACAGTTCTTTCAGTTTTTATTCTGTATTGTTGTCTGAGTGTCACTGGCATGCCGTCTTTTACACCAGTTCCACTATCAGAATCAGCACATGGCGTGACAGAGAAAGAAATGGGACAATCTTTCTACAAAATGTGTGATCAGAAGGTTTTGTTTTAATATTTGGTTCTCATACATGCTTCTATTCTGCCATTTCCAGTCACTATACTATCACTGATAGATTATTCTCGTCAAACGAAAAAGCAATACTGGAAATAATTCAATATAATGCAACACAGTGAGGAGATCATTCTAACAAAGTGTAGGAAAGTTCTGTCACTCGGTGAGAAATAGCTCCCAGCAGAGTCCTGCAACTTACTCCTGTGGACACATTGGTTTGTGCAGTTACCCAGGAACCCGAGGTTTTGTGCTCACTGTTCCATTCACAAGCTTGTCCTTTATTCCTCTCTCCCTGGAGCTGCTCGATTGTGGAGCTCGACTCCAGGAAAAGACAAACCCAGGAATATCCAAAACAGAGCTGTCACTGGGTGAATCCAGAGGGTGGATGTTATTGGCAGAGGATTCCCTCTCAGCTGAAAGGCACAGTCGCCTTTCACTCCGACACAGATTCACCTTCCAGCAGGCTTACTGGGTACGGTAGTGAGCAGGAACCTGGAGTAACGTACTCCACAGGCCTACGAATATCGAGTGTAATTGTTAATGTTCCATTGCAGCCGAGACAGAGTCCCATTCTGGCTCCTTCATGCCTGTGCATGTCCCCAGCAGGAAACATTGAGGAAGAGATATCCTGTAGAAACCACACTGTGAGGCCATGTCTCTGAGTGTCTGGGTCTCTGACCTCACAATGAGAGATGACCCTCACTTAGCTCGAGTGGAGACTGGAAAATCTTCAATAAAATTTCAACCTTCAGCACAGACGGTTGAAAGAAGTCGGGGTGGGTGCAGAATCAGCAAAAACATTATGACAGCTGTGATACTTATAACTTCCAAGGTTCACACAGGCCCCCTCAGTCTGGATCGGAACGACTTCACGACTCTCTTCTTTCCCCATTTGGAGTGAATTCATTTCCCCACAATCAGAATCACATTGAAGATTAAACAGAAACTAAAAAGGTGGAAACACTGTGTAAATAACAGGCAGAGTGGGGTTAGTGTTCAATAATAAATATAGAAACAAATCTGTATTGTATTTCTAAAACTGAAGCACCTCACTTGATCCATTGCAGACGCTTCAGTTTGTACACGGTGGAGCACTGAGGGGACAGGATTGTTGGAGTTGTCCATCTCACTCAACCATCAGTGACTGGTTTGTACTGAGAGCGAGGGCAGGTTTCTCAGCAAAGTTCTGAGAAGGAAGCAGCACGTAGCCTGGGGGGGGGGGGGTAGATAGAAAAAAACAAGAACCACAGTTTATTAATAACAGTATTTCTGACACAGATATAACCGTAAAATAAGGGACTTTCTGTTCCAGTAAACTGAACTGACGACAAGGAGCAGGTGGAATGTTCCCAGGCCCTGAATGACATAGATGACAATGAGAAGCCTCAGACCATCCCATCAGAACTCAAGCAGTGCCTTCCATGACATCAAGAGCAATAAATTACAATTCCCAATTGAGTTTGTCTCTGGTTTTTTCAGTCATGGGAATCGGGCATCGCTGGCTGGGCCAGCATTTATTGCTCATTCCTAGTTGCCAAATTCAAAAGGTGTGGATGAGCTTCTTGAACCACTGCAATCTAACTGTCCATTGTGGGTTTATCCACGTCGAGGAAAAGATACCACTACTTCCGGGTTTAAACACTGCGCGTGTGCAGTTCACCTCCGCGCAGACTCAGTTCAACGGCGGCGCCTCAAGCCTTCAGGGCGGGAGTTAACACTCTCCCCGCCTCCGATTGGTCACGTATCCTGTCGATCGCCGTGGTGTCGGCCAATCGGGAGTCCGGACAGCAGAGAAGGGTGGGGCCAAAGGCAGGTGTGAGGAAGGATCAGGATGGCGCTGGAAACGCCCAGCAGCTCAGGCACCATCCGCGGATCACGGAAAGGAACATTTCGGGCAAAAGGCCACCCTCAGGATTTCCCAGCTCCTCGGAGGATGCTGCTGTGTGTTTACAGCTGTTTGGTGTTACCTCCCCCAGACTCTATATCTGAACATTAACAGTTTGTTGATCTTCACGCCGTCGGGGGAAAGATGTTGGTTTAAAACCAACCTCCTGAGTCCAGCGCAGCCGAAACCCCCGGAGAAGAGAAGACGAACCAACCGCCTTCCCGCGGCTCCCGGTTTGAAATGCTACGCATGCGCAAGCCCCGCCCCTCCCTTCCCTCGCGCAGTGTCGGTTCAACGGCGGCGCCTCGAGCCACCTCAGGGCGGACAAAGCTCAGCCCCCGGCTCCGATTGGGTAAGGGCTCTGTCGATCCAATGGTGCTGGCCAATAGGGATCGCTGCCCCGCTTGGGCACCGCCCCCAGGAGGTGGATCCCTGGAGAAACAGGGTCTTATGGGGATCGGGGAAGGAAAGTTGGGTTGAGAATAATCAGATCAGACATGGTCTGACTGAAAGGTGGAGCAGACTTTGGGAGGGAATCCCTTCATCATGATGTTCCATCTTATGGTGATCCCTGTTCCATTGGGACAAGAACCTTCCACACTCAGTCCCGTCAATGTGACCATTCACCTGTTTGGGTCTGACACTGTTAGAAACGAAAATTGCTTCTTAATAATCGCTCTAGACAAATTCAGGAAAACAAAGTTTTATTAGCAAGTCTGCAGAGTTGGGCAGCCTTCTGAGTAAAAGGCGCGCTGAGGCTTACAAAGTTTCTCATTATATACAGTACAAATCCCTCCCCTCCTTGGCTCTAACAAGCCATGAGGTTCACATTCTTAAAAACATCATTATTCTTTGATTTGCACCCTTATCACAAAGTCTTCAGAGTCTCCAAAGTTGTTTCTCTCACCCTGCAGTATTATCAGTCAAGGACTCATTCTTCCCTGCCTGTGTTAATGGTTTCATCAATCAAGGGCCTGTTTGTTTTTACTCTGCTCACAAATTGTCAGCATTCTGCACAATTTAAACTATTCTACTTTTGAGTATACAAAATGTTTTAGAAAAGAAACAAAAGTTTTGTCTTTTATTATAGATCAGTCTGTGGTCCAGGCACATCTTAAAGTTTAAACCGAAATTACCTCTCACAATTCCACCCTTTTCTTTCTTTAAGATGTGCCTGACCAAGATAGCCCCCCCTCCTCAAGGGCCCGGGAAATCCTTGGTCTTTCGCAGCAACATCACTTTAAGTTCACGCGTCCCATGTTGTGGAACCACCACTGCCTGGAGTCGGGAAATATTTTTCTGAATTAAAAACTGAATACAGGGAGTTAGGCAGGGTAATACGAGAAGAAGAATCATGCCCCCCCCAACCACCAGCAACGCCGTGCGCCACCAGCTACCACCTAGGAGACCATCCCACCATCCGATGCCACTAAGAGGACGCCAAGATTGTACTGGCACATGGGCCAATTTCCGAATTTCATCGGAAATTTTCAAAACCGCTTTACCATTATCGTCAATTTCTAGACAGCAGTTAGTCAGGTTAAACTTCCCGTACACACCCCCCCTCCGAGGCCAACAGATAATCCAAGGCAAGTCGGTTTTGATATATAGCAGCCCTCATCTGATCCTGCTGCTTAGCCAGCAACTCCAGGGCCAGGGCAGTCCGGTTAGTAATAACCTCTACGACTGCTTGGAGCCTGATAATTCGATTTAACATATAGATAGGAGTACGATATCCCCATGATCCGTCCTGTGCCCATGTAGCTGGCCCGTAGTATTCAATAATCCGGGCCGGTGGCCACTCATCCCCCCCAATCACTGACTTGGATATCCCTTGGTGACCTACGGAGGGAGTCAAAGAGTTTAATCCCCAAATCGTTGCCTTCCTTCCGGGGTAATAGGAAGAACGCAGGTCGTATTAGACCCAGGAAGCATACCCCAGCCCATCCCATGGGTAGTTTGGAGTATGCCTGATTACCGCATATCCAAAATAGGCCATCTGGAGCAGGCCCTCCCTGCCTCACAACATCATCCCACAGTTCCTTTACCCCAGGGACGCCCTCATAAGGACTAGGACCACTGCAATTCCAGTAATCAGTCCCCAGCTCGTCAGAGGAGGAATCAGTACGTAATGGAACGCAATTTCCATGATCCCGGTTTGCAATGTACCAAGTAATATCCTCAGGCCACCATACTCGCGTGGTTGCATCCAATACATTCTGACAGGGACTAATCCCTACCTCCACTGTCCCCTTGCCTTCAATACGGAACCGGCCCTCAGGGCTGTTTGTCAGTCTCCACCCCTGGCTTTTTCTATCGTTGACACAGGTCCAAGTGGTTTGTAGCAACTCCCCTATGTCTAAGCTTTGACCAGTCCACGGCCATTGTTCCGACATATGCGGCCCCCCACAAACCCAGCAATTGCTAACATTTAAAACAGTGGCTATTCTAGAGGTGAGATCAATAAACAGGTTTTGTGTAACATCAGGGAGTTCAATCTTTCCTTCTACCTCTTCGTATACCGATGGCACTTTAGAGAGCACGACCGTTCCCTGACGGTCTTGCTCTTTCCCCAACCCCCGATCAGTGATCTGTATCTTGGTCTCCTTGACTCTGTCAACCTGTTCCCTGCGCAACACGGAGGATAGGTCCCACCTCCCAGTTTTGCTAATACACACCCAGCGGTCATTTATAGGGCATCCACGGATTTTGCCACCGTATCCTTTATTATATACCTGATAATAGGGTCTTCCACCCTCCCGACATTCTTGCCGTGCACTCACATCGTAACACCTATCGTCCACATAGGAATGGGACACAATGTTCCCGAGTAGATTCAAATCCCAAGTCTTACTATAGTTCGACATTTGTCACATCTCCCCTCACCCTCCCCCACATACAGGAGTAAATTGATCAATATCCCCACCAATACAGTCCAAGTAGAGTTCATTATTGCTGTCTTTTCAGTTTTACCACCAACGGCTTGTCCCCTTGCTCGCATGTCCAAGTGCTTTCTTCTTCAGATGGAACAGGCCCCTTTATCCTCGATGCGTGGACCCACCCTTTCTCTTTCGTCCGAACAGCTGCTTCAGTTGTTAACAGAACCAGGAACGGTCCTTCCCACCGCGGCTGGAGCTTTTCGGCCTTCCAGGTCTTAACAAGTACCCAGTCTCCGGGCTCCACCTTATGCAAGAGGAAGTCGAGCGGCGGAGTCTGAGCCAGGAGACCTTTCCTCCGGAGTTCTCTTGGGCAAATTTGACCTCAGTGGGATCCCTCCTGCGCCACGTGGTGTACCACAGATTGAGGTCACCTTTGATATTGACGCAAATGGCATCTTGAATGTCTCTGCTGTGGACAAGAGCACTGGCAAAGAGAGCAAAATCACCATCACCAATAACAAGGGCAGGTTGAGTAAGGAGGAGATCGAGAGGATAGTGCAGGAAGCGGAGAGGTACAAAGGTCAGGATGATATGCAGCGTGAGAAAATTACAGCCAAGAATTCCCTGGAGTCGTACGCATTTAACATGAAGAGTTCAGTGGAGGAAGAGAAAACGAAAGGCAAGATCAGTGAGGAAGATAAGAACAAAGTCATCGAAAAGTGTAACCAGGCCATCTCCTGGCTGGAGGCAAACCAAACAGCAGAGAAGGAGGACTTTGAGCAGCAGTTGAAAGATTTGAAAAAAAAATATGCAAGCCCATCATTGCCAAACTTTACCAGGGAGGTATGCCCGAAGGGCCATTCTCAGAACAAGTCAGAAAGGACCCTTCTGGTGGACCAACAATTGAAGAGGTTGATTGAAACTTTAACTCTCTTCAAAGTAATATCATTTTCAGTTGGTCTCTCTTCTCCACCATTCCATCCCCCCACCTCCCTGAAATTGCAACAGTCCTTTAGAATTTCTCGGGGCTTCTGTAAACCCAGTTGATTTGGACATTTGCACAGTTAGGTAAATGATGGCCTACATTTCTGAAGTTTGGGTGTTTGAATGGTAGCAATTAAACGTGTCAATGGTGAATTTTTCTGCAAACTGTTTCCTGTATGTTTTATACATTGAGTAGTTTACACCCTTTTAGCTGCTAATGGAGTTCTTTCTCAGTTTTCTGCACACTACAAGAATGCACCGTATGATTCAGAAATTCAGTCAGTTGTCACTAATCCTGAGAAGTTATTGTTTAGACAGGTTATACTTACAGTTAAGCAAGCCAGCTATCCTTTCTGTCATGTAGTTGGAACAGTGTTCCCTTATAATAAATAGTATACAACAGAGATTCTATTTTCATACAGACCACAAGAAGGTGGTGTTATAACAATTGGCAGCCTTTGCAGACTTAATTTGTATGCAATTATTGGGGAAAGTAATCACAATTAAATATCTTTGGTGGAAAATGCATAACATCCGAGCAGTGACTATCAATAATACAATTTCTCTCCGTGCACAACCAATTTTCAGATGATGTCCTTTGTGTTCTCCAAAAGCTTGTTTAACCATTTGAATCATTAAGTGGATAGGACCAATTTTCATGCATTGTGTGTCTGTTGCTGTCATAAATGTTTTTTTGTTTGCAGCAAAATTTAAGTTTTTTTTTTGATACCTTCCAGACATTGATTCTCTCACAATCTTTTCCATTTTTATGACTTTTCTTTCAACTCTGTCTGTTTTTTTCCCTTGGTTAATCATTCTTTGATATTCCCTTCCTGGAATCATTTTTCCTCACTGAGGAAACTGGGAGTCATGAACTATTTTCATAAAAGTGTGCAGTTGTTCATTAGTTGTCTTTTCTATTAAACTTCTTTCTGAGTCCACTCCAGTTAACTCTGCACAATGCCTACCTTCTTCGAGTTTATAGCACAGTTGTTTTCAACCCAAGTTTCTTACTCTTAACATGAATGCTAACTTCTATCATATTATGGTCACTGTAACCTTTAGAGTTTATTTTTACTTTGTGATCACGTATTAAACCTTCCTCAGTATATATTATCAGACGCAAAATAGCTTGATTCTCATTTGGATGTAGAACATATGATTCTAGAAAAGTGTCCTTCTGACTTCCTTAGGCAACTTGATTTTCCCAATCTACATGAAAATTAAAATCACCAGTGATAAATATACTGCCTGTTTTTTTACACACCTTATTTTCTCCCTGAACTATTCTGTCCCAAAGAAAGCTACTGTTGATGGGTCTGTGGACAACTCCCAACAGCATCTTTACCCATTATTTTTATAAGCTCCCACTTATATGGATTTTACAACATATGTTTCCAAGATCATTTCCTGCTACTTATACTTATTCTATCTACAAATAACAAAACATACCCCAGCCCATCCCATAATCGCCTTAGATCCCTTATTTCCCATTTCCGAGGACTTCATATTTCTCCCGTGATAATCTATCACAATGTAGCCAATTCCCGGACCTTCAGTCCCGTGATCGCCCAGGTTCCTTTGCAGGCACCCCCGGTCTTTGGATTCCTGTGTCCTACGTCTCTGTGACACAGATCACAGGCACCCCGTAGGTACACGTTCCTCCGCAAACACGGTCTCTGCAAAATCCCTCACAGGCCAGCCCCGGTCTCTAGATACCTGAGTCCTACGTCTCTGTAGAAAAATCCACAGGCACCCCGTAGGTCCCCAGGCGTCCGGAAACACGGTCCCCGCAAGTTTTTCTTACCTGGGTTCGGTGCACCGAAATTACTCGATCGTTAACCGTCCCCACTGCCTCGGCTACACCCCTCCTTTGTTTTCCTGAGCCTCCCGGATATCACTTGCTCAAGCCGCGCGGGGCGACAAGCAAGGAATCAGGGACTGCTGAAATCAGCAGGGTGCACCTTCTCCGATGTCCTTCCTCAGCTCCCCCCGCGGCCGGAGTGTTGATCCCGGACAACGAGCCCCCAAGTTGTTAGAAACGAAAATTGCTTCTTAATAATCGCTCTAGACAAATTCAGGAAAACAAAGTTTTATTAGCAAGTCTGCAGAGTTGGGCAGCCTTCTGAGTAAAAGGCGCGCTGAGGCTTACAAAGTTTCTCATTATATACAGTACAAATCCCTCCCCTCCTTGGCTCTAACAAGCCATGAGGTTCACATTCTTAAAAACATCATTATTCTTTGATTTGCACCCTTATCACAAAGTCTTCAGAGTCTCCAAAGTTGTTTCTCTCACCCTGCAGTATTATCAGTCAAGGACTCATTCTTCCCTGCCTGTGTTAATGGTTTCATCAATCAAGGGCCTGTTTGTTTTTACTCTGCTCACAAATTGTCAGCATTCTGCACAATTTAAACTATTCTACTTTTGAGTATACAAAATGTTTTAGAAAAGAAACAAAAGTTTTGTCTTTTATTATAGATCAGTCTGTGGTCCAGGCACATCTTAAAGTTTAAACCGAAATTACCTCTCACAATTCCACCCTTTTCTTTCTTTAAGATGTGCCTGACCAAGATAGCCCCCCCTCCTCAAGGGCCCGGGAAATCCTTGGTCTTTCGCAGCAACATCACTTTAAGTTCACGCGTCCCATGTTGTGGAACCACCACTGCCTGGAGTCGGGAAATATTTTTCTGAATTAAAAACTGAATACAGGGAGTTAGGCAGGGTAATACGAGAAGAAGAATCATGCCCCCCCCAACCACCAGCAACGCCGTGCGCCACCAGCTACCACCTAGGAGACCATCCCACCATCCGATGCCACTAAGAGGACGCCAAGATTGTACTGGCACATGGGCCAATTTCCGAATTTCATCGGAAATTTTCAAAACCGCTTTACCATTATCGTCAATTTCTAGACAGCAGTTAGTCAGGTTAAACTTCCCGTACACACCCCCCCTCCGAGGCCAACAGATAATCCAAGGCAAGTCGGTTTTGATATATAGCAGCCCTCATCTGATCCTGCTGCTTAGCCAGCAACTCCAGGGCCAGGGCAGTCCGGTTAGTAATAACCTCTACGACTGCTTGGAGCCTGATAATTCGATTTAACATATAGATAGGAGTACGATATCCCCATGATCCGTCCTGTGCCCATGTAGCTGGCCCGTAGTATTCAATAATCCGGGCCGGTGGCCACTCATCCCCCCCAATCACTGACTTGGATATCCCTTGGTGACCTACGGAGGGAGTCAAAGAGTTTAATCCCCAAATCGTTGCCTTCCTTCCGGGGTAATAGGAAGAACGCAGGTCGTATTAGACCCAGGAAGCATACCCCAGCCCATCCCATGGGTAGTTTGGAGTATGCCTGATTACCGCATATCCAAAATAGGCCATCTGGAGCAGGCCCTCCCTGCCTCACAACATCATCCCACAGTTCCTTTACCCCAGGGACGCCCTCATAAGGACTAGGACCACTGCAATTCCAGTAATCAGTCCCCAGCTCGTCAGAGGAGGAATCAGTACGTAATGGAACGCAATTTCCATGATCCCGGTTTGCAATGTACCAAGTAATATCCTCAGGCCACCATACTCGCGTGGTTGCATCCAATACATTCTGACAGGGACTAATCCCTACCTCCACTGTCCCCTTGCCTTCAATACGGAACCGGCCCTCAGGGCTGTTTGTCAGTCTCCACCCCTGGCTTTTTCTATCGTTGACACAGGTCCAAGTGGTTTGTAGCAACTCCCCTATGTCTAAGCTTTGACCAGTCCACGGCCATTGTTCCGACATATGCGGCCCCCCACAAACCCAGCAATTGCTAACATTTAAAACAGTGGCTATTCTAGAGGTGAGATCAATAAACAGGTTTTGTGTAACATCAGGGAGTTCAATCTTTCCTTCTACCTCTTCGTATACCGATGGCACTTTAGAGAGCACGACCGTTCCCTGACGGTCTTGCTCTTTCCCCAACCCCCGATCAGTGATCTGTATCTTGGTCTCCTTGACTCTGTCAACCTGTTCCCTGCGCAACACGGAGGATAGGTCCCACCTCCCAGTTTTGCTAATACACACCCAGCGGTCATTTATAGGGCATCCACGGATTTTGCCACCGTATCCTTTATTATATACCTGATAATAGGGTCTTCCACCCTCCCGACATTCTTGCCGTGCACTCACATCGTAACACCTATCGTCCACATAGGAATGGGACACAATGTTCCCGAGTAGATTCAAATCCCAAGTCTTACTATAGTTCGACATTTGTCACATCTCCCCTCACCCTCCCCCACATACAGGAGTAAATTGATCAATATCCCCACCAATACAGTCCAAGTAGAGTTCATTATTGCTGTCTTTTCAGTTTTACCACCAACGGCTTGTCCCCTTGCTCGCATGTCCAAGTGCTTTCTTCTTCAGATGGAACAGGCCCCTTTATCCTCGATGCGTGGACCCACCCTTTCTCTTTCGTCCGAACAGCTGCTTCAGTTGTTAACAGAACCAGGAACGGTCCTTCCCACCGCGGCTGGAGCTTTTCGGCCTTCCAGGTCTTAACAAGTACCCAGTCTCCGGGCTCCACCTTATGCAAGAGGAAGTCGAGCGGCGGAGTCTGAGCCAGGAGACCTTTCCTCCGGAGTTCTCTTGGGCAAATTTGACCTCAGTGGGATCCCTCCTGCGCCACGTGGTGTACCACAGATTGAGGTCACCTTTGATATTGACGCAAATGGCATCTTGAATGTCTCTGCTGTGGACAAGAGCACTGGCAAAGAGAGCAAAATCACCATCACCAATAACAAGGGCAGGTTGAGTAAGGAGGAGATCGAGAGGATAGTGCAGGAAGCGGAGAGGTACAAAGGTCAGGATGATATGCAGCGTGAGAAAATTACAGCCAAGAATTCCCTGGAGTCGTACGCATTTAACATGAAGAGTTCAGTGGAGGAAGAGAAAACGAAAGGCAAGATCAGTGAGGAAGATAAGAACAAAGTCATCGAAAAGTGTAACCAGGCCATCTCCTGGCTGGAGGCAAACCAAACAGCAGAGAAGGAGGACTTTGAGCAGCAGTTGAAAGATTTGAAAAAAAAATATGCAAGCCCATCATTGCCAAACTTTACCAGGGAGGTATGCCCGAAGGGCCATTCTCAGAACAAGTCAGAAAGGACCCTTCTGGTGGACCAACAATTGAAGAGGTTGATTGAAACTTTAACTCTCTTCAAAGTAATATCATTTTCAGTTGGTCTCTCTTCTCCACCATTCCATCCCCCCACCTCCCTGAAATTGCAACAGTCCTTTAGAATTTCTCGGGGCTTCTGTAAACCCAGTTGATTTGGACATTTGCACAGTTAGGTAAATGATGGCCTACATTTCTGAAGTTTGGGTGTTTGAATGGTAGCAATTAAACGTGTCAATGGTGAATTTTTCTGCAAACTGTTTCCTGTATGTTTTATACATTGAGTAGTTTACACCCTTTTAGCTGCTAATGGAGTTCTTTCTCAGTTTTCTGCACACTACAAGAATGCACCGTATGATTCAGAAATTCAGTCAGTTGTCACTAATCCTGAGAAGTTATTGTTTAGACAGGTTATACTTACAGTTAAGCAAGCCAGCTATCCTTTCTGTCATGTAGTTGGAACAGTGTTCCCTTATAATAAATAGTATACAACAGAGATTCTATTTTCATACAGACCACAAGAAGGTGGTGTTATAACAATTGGCAGCCTTTGCAGACTTAATTTGTATGCAATTATTGGGGAAAGTAATCACAATTAAATATCTTTGGTGGAAAATGCATAACATCCGAGCAGTGACTATCAATAATACAATTTCTCTCCGTGCACAACCAATTTTCAGATGATGTCCTTTGTGTTCTCCAAAAGCTTGTTTAACCATTTGAATCATTAAGTGGATAGGACCAATTTTCATGCATTGTGTGTCTGTTGCTGTCATAAATGTTTTTTTGTTTGCAGCAAAATTTAAGTTTTTTTTTTGATACCTTCCAGACATTGATTCTCTCACAATCTTTTCCATTTTTATGACTTTTCTTTCAACTCTGTCTGTTTTTTTCCCTTGGTTAATCATTCTTTGATATTCCCTTCCTGGAATCATTTTTCCTCACTGAGGAAACTGGGAGTCATGAACTATTTTCATAAAAGTGTGCAGTTGTTCATTAGTTGTCTTTTCTATTAAACTTCTTTCTGAGTCCACTCCAGTTAACTCTGCACAATGCCTACCTTCTTCGAGTTTATAGCACAGTTGTTTTCAACCCAAGTTTCTTACTCTTAACATGAATGCTAACTTCTATCATATTATGGTCACTGTAACCTTTAGAGTTTATTTTTACTTTGTGATCACGTATTAAACCTTCCTCAGTATATATTATCAGACGCAAAATAGCTTGATTCTCATTTGGATGTAGAACATATGATTCTAGAAAAGTGTCCTTCTGACTTCCTTAGGCAACTTGATTTTCCCAATCTACATGAAAATTAAAATCACCAGTGATAAATATACTGCCTGTTTTTTTACACACCTTATTTTCTCCCTGAACTATTCTGTCCCAAAGAAAGCTACTGTTGATGGGTCTGTGGACAACTCCCAACAGCATCTTTACCCATTATTTTTATAAGCTCCCACTTATATGGATTTTACAACATATGTTTCCAAGATCATTTCCTGCTACTTATACTTATTCTATCTACAAATAACAAAACATACCCCAGCCCATCCCATAATCGCCTTAGATCCCTTATTTCCCATTTCCGAGGACTTCATATTTCTCCCGTGATAATCTATCACAATGTAGCCAATTCCCGGACCTTCAGTCCCGTGATCGCCCAGGTTCCTTTGCAGGCACCCCCGGTCTTTGGATTCCTGTGTCCTACGTCTCTGTGACACAGATCACAGGCACCCCGTAGGTACACGTTCCTCCGCAAACACGGTCTCTGCAAAATCCCTCACAGGCCAGCCCCGGTCTCTAGATACCTGAGTCCTACGTCTCTGTAGAAAAATCCACAGGCACCCCGTAGGTCCCCAGGCGTCCGGAAACACGGTCCCCGCAAGTTTTTCTTACCTGGGTTCGGTGCACCGAAATTACTCGATCGTTAACCGTCCCCACTGCCTCGGCTACACCCCTCCTTTGTTTTCCTGAGCCTCCCGGATATCACTTGCTCAAGCCGCGCGGGGCGACAAGCAAGGAATCAGGGACTGCTGAAATCAGCAGGGTGCACCTTCTCCGATGTCCTTCCTCAGCTCCCCCCGCGGCCGGAGTGTTGATCCCGGACAACGAGCCCCCAAGTTGTTAGAAACGAAAATTGCTTCTTAATAATCGCTCTAGACAAATTCAGGAAAACAAAGTTTTATTAGCAAGTCTGCAGAGTTGGGCAGCCTTCTGAGTAAAAGGCGCGCTGAGGCTTACAAAGTTTCTCATTATATACAGTACAAATCCCTCCCCTCCTTGGCTCTAACAAGCCATGAGGTTCACATTCTTAAAAACATCATTATTCTTTGATTTGCACCCTTATCACAAAGTCTTCAGAGTCTCCAAAGTTGTTTCTCTCACCCTGCAGTATTATCAGTCAAGGACTCATTCTTCCCTGCCTGTGTTAATGGTTTCATCAATCAAGGGCCTGTTTGTTTTTACTCTGCTCACAAATTGTCAGCATTCTGCACAATTTAAACTATTCTACTTTTGAGTATACAAAATGTTTTAGAAAAGAAACAAAAGTTTTGTCTTTTATTATAGATCAGTCTGTGGTCCAGGCACATCTTAAAGTTTAAACCGAAATTACCTCTCACAGACACCATTTCATGTGGTGTCTGGTGGATCAGAGTGTGAGGAGTAATTATAAATGTTGTTATCTGTAAAAATCACAAGGTTGTATCATGAAAGAGGAAGTGGGGGGGGGGGGGGTGGTGTAGATTAATATTGTACAAACAGTTATAAGCATCTGTTTCCCACTTCTGCAAAAACATAATAAAACCACAATCAAGAGTTCATAAGGTTCAGTGTGGATAAAGAACGGGAGGAAATGTTACTTTAACAATGCAAGGAAGCAGATGGTAGTGGAAGAGGATACGCTAACAATGGACCACAGCAGGATGTGGTGAAATGGCCAAGCAAGACTTATACTTTGTTATGTACGAGGCCGGATAAGGCAAGAGATAAACAACAGTAATGGGCGCCGGGTTTAGAATAGTGGGAGGAGGGAAAGAGAATTGAATTGTATATAAGTTGTGTACTCGTTAAGCTCGGTATGCCTATCTTAGAGGCACCACGCTATAATAAACGATACTGCTGCTTCAGATCTTGTCTCGGACTGAAATTATTGAAGTGAGTGGGTTCTATTTCCCACAATTGGGGGCCTGTTCGGGATATTCTTCCATCGCCGGGGGAGTGGCTGGCCCTGGACACTGGGAAGATGCGTCCCGTTCCCGATTGAGGAGCGGTCTCGTGTCCCAGTTTGGTCCGCTCCCTTGGGTGTCTGGTACGAATCCCACAAGAGAGACATCTGAATCAGACAGTGAAAGGAGGTCGATAGAAAATACAGCAAAAAGGGGCCAGGCACCTCTGTGCACAGACCAAGGTAAGAAAACTGACTTTTAAGTATTGCCTTGGTGGCCGGGAAAAGGGGTATTTAATCGCTGAGGGACTGGCGAGGGTCCTGAGAAATGGGGGGTAGGCAGAGTAAGTCAAACTGACGAAGTAAAGGAAGAAAAGGTCCCTGGTAACATTCCTCCAGAAACTCCGTTGGGGAGGATGTTGAGGAAATGGACAAGTAACACTTGTACAAGGGAAAAAGATAAAAAGAAAATGATGAAATATTGTTGTTTAGAATGGACCAAAGAACCAATCCTTCGTCCGGCTGTCTTCTGGCCAAAGTACAGCTCGGATGAGGATTGGGTCTGTCAGTATTTAGATCTGTATGTGAATGAAAAACAAACCTTTTAGTCAAGAGGAGGCAGACTATGCGTCTTGTTGGAAGAGCAGTTTGGGAGTGATGGTAGTAAAGACAAGGGATCCTCTTGGCTGCTTCCCCCCCCCCCGGAACAAATTAGGTGGAAGTGGAGGAGTAGGAGGAGAGACAGATAGATGGGGACAGGGAACAGATGACCCACAAGGGGAGGAAGAAGGGGCGGTTGACAGGGATGTTGTCCCAGACCCTCAATCCTCAACGAAAGAAAAGGAAGATAAAGTAGATGTTGAGGAGGCCTCCGGAGTATCTAAACCAAAGCCTAGGGGAGGAAAACAAAAAAAGGGGAAGAACGTAAAGAGTTATCCCCTTCAGGAGGTACCAGTAGGGGACAAAGAGATTGGGTTTGTAAGTGCCCCCTCACCAGTGGGGAGGTCAGAACATTTAAAAAGGAGATGAAGGTCCTGGTTGAGGATCCGGTAGGGTTGTCTGAACAAATTGATCAATTCTTGGGGCCCAGTCTGTATACATGGACAGAGTTAATGCCTATTTTGAATATACTATTTGCTGGAGAAGAAAGGGGACTTATTCGAGGAGCATCCATTAAAATATGGGACAGGGAATATCCCATTGGGGATGGGGATGCTGGACAGGGAGAGACAAAGTTTCCCCTCAGAGACCCCCAGTGGGACAATCAAAACCCGGATCATAGAGAAACAATGAGGGAATTGAAAGACCTGATTCTAAAAGGAGTAAGAGAGGCAGTTCCAAAGTCGCAGAATTTGACTAAAGCCTTTGAAGTTAGACAGGAGAAAGATGAGACTCCCTCAGCTTTCTTGAAAAGATTAAGAGTCTCAATGCAAAAATACTCTGGAATGAACCCTGAGGAGAGAGAGAACGAGAACCTGCACAGTTACTGCCTTTGCTGTTTGAATTCATGTATCGCTGGACATCGGAATGCATCTGGGAAAATTAACAAACAGTAAAATTCACAACTAATCTTGGAGGAACTGTTGGGCGAAGTTCACAGCACAGAATCAGATAAGTTAATTGTTTTAAGTCTGTCCAAGAGAGAGGTTGCAGTAGTGAGTATAGTGGATTCTTTCTTGATTATATGTTTTTGGAGATAAGTCTCTTGATTAAACTTAAAATATAAGCCATAACTATTAATTTAACCTGGGGCAGTGTTTGTAGAGGAATAAGACGGTGTATTTTCAGGGTCTGTAGATTGTGAAGGAGCAAAAATGGCCTTTGCAGTGATATGTACTTCATGTCAGATGTGGGGGTTTAAAGAGATTTTAAAGGTTACTGCGGATTATATCTGCCATAAATGCTGTTGGATGCGAATCTTATCAGACTGTGTGGATCGGTTGGAGAGACAGATAGAAGCAATGAGGAATTTGCAACAGCAACAGTATGTGATGGATGACAGATATAGGAAGGGGGAAAGTCTCAGATACAGTCAAGATGTGTTAACTCCAGGAAGGGTAAGAGAGGTAGGCAGCTAGTGCAGGAGTCTTTTGTGGATATACCCATTTCAAACAGGTATGCTGTTTTGGAAAATGGAGGGGGTGATGGATTCTCAGGGGAATGTAGCATGAACAGCCAAGTTTCTGGTATTGAGACTGGCTCTAATGCAACGAGGGGTACGTCGGCTTCCAAGAGATCAATTGTGTTAAGGGATTCTGTAGTCAGAGGTACAAACAGACGTTTCTGTGGCCAGCAGAGAAAAAGTAGAATGGTGTGCTGTTTCCCTGGTGCCAAGATCAAGGATGTCTCCGAGAGGGTGCAGAATGTTCTCAAGTGGGAGAGGGGCCAGCAGGAGGTCATTGTCCACATTGGAACCAATGATATAGGAAGGGAAAAGGTTGAGATTCTGAAGGGAGATTACAGAGAGTTAGGCAGAAATTTAAAAAGGAGGTCCTCAAGGGTAGTAATATCTGGATTACTCCCAGTGCTACGAGCTAGTGAGGGCAGGAATAGGAGGATAGAGCAGATGAATGCATGGCCCAGGAGCTGGTGTATGGGAGAAGGATTCACATTTTTGGATCATTGGAATCTCTTTTGGGGTAGAAGTGACCTGTACAAGAAGGACGGATTGCACCTAAATTGGAAGGCGACTAATATACTGGCAGGGAAATTTGCTAGAACTGCTCGGGAGGATTTAAACTAGTAAGGTGGGGGGTGGGACCCAGGGAGATAGTGAGGAAAGAGATCAATCTGAGATGGGTACAGCTGAGAACAGAAGTGAGTCAAACAATCAGGGCAGGCAGGGACAAGGTAGGACTAATAAATTAAACTGCATTTATTTCAATGCAAGGGGCCTAACAGGGAAGGCAGATGAACTCAGAATATGGTTAGGAACATGGGACTAGGATATCATAGCAATTACGGAAACATGGCTCAGGGATGGGCAGGACTGGCAGCTTAATGTTCCAGGATACAAATGCTTCAGGAAGGATACAAAGGGAGGCAAGAGGAGGGGAAATGGCATTTTTGATGAGGGATAGCATGACAGCTGTGCTATGGGAAGATATTCCCAGAACTACACCCAGGGAAGTTATTTAGGTGGAACTGAGAAATAAGAAAGGGATGATCACCTATTGGGATTGTATTATTGATCCCCCAGTAGTCAGAGGGAAATTGAGAAACAAATTTGTTAGGAGATCTCAGCTATCTGTAAGAATAATAGGGTAGTTATGGTAGGGGATTTTAACTTTCCAAATATAGACTGGGACTGCCATAGTGTTAAAGGTTTAGATGGAGAGAAATCTGTTAAATGCGTACAAGACAATTTTCTGATTCGGTATGTAGGTGTACCAACTAGAGAAGATGCAAAACTTGACCTACTCTTGGGAAATAAGGCAGGGCAGGTGACTGAGGTGTCAGTGGGAGAGCACTTTGGGGCCAGCGACCATAATTCTATTAGATTTAAAATAGTAATGAAAAAGGATAAACCAGATCTAAAAGTTGAAGTTCGAAATTGGAGAAAGGCCAATTTTGACGGTATTAGGCAGGAACTTTCGAAAGCTGATTGGAGGCAGATGTTCGCAGGTAAAGGAATGGCTGGAAAATGGGAAGCCTTCAGAAATGAGATAACAAGAATCCAGAGAAAATATATTCCTGTCAGGGTGAAAGGGAAGGCTGGTATACATAGGCAATGCTGGATGACTAAAAAAATTGAGGGTTTGGGAAAGAAAAAGAAGGAAGCATATGTCAGGAATAGACAGGATAAATCGAGTAAATCCTTAGAGAATAGAGGAGGTAGGAGTATACTTAAGAGGGAAATCAGGAGGGCAAAATGGGGACATGAGACAGCTTTGGCAAATAGAATTAAGAAGAATCCAAAGGGTTTTATTAAATTCATTAAGGACAAAAGGGTAATGAGGGAGAGAATAGGCCCCCTCAAAGATCAGCAAGCGGCCTTTATGTGGAGCCACAGAAAATGGGGGAGATACTAAATGAGTATTTTGCATCAGTATTTACTGTGGAAAAGGATATAGAAGATATAGACTGTAGGGAAATAGATGGTGACACCTTGCAAAATGTCCAGATTACAGAGGGGGAAGTGCTGAATGTCTTGAAACGGTTAAAGGTGGATAAATTCCCAGGACCTGATCAGGTATACCCGAGAACTCTGTGGGAAGCTAGCGAAGTGAATGCTGGGCCTCTTGCTGAGATATTTGTATCATCGATAGTCACAGGTGAGATGCCGGAAGACTGGAGGTTGGCAAACGTGGTGCCACTGTTTAAGAAAAGGGGTAAGGACAAGCAAGGGAACTATAGACCGGTGAGCCTGACCTCGGTGGTGGGCAAGTTGTTGGAGGGAATCCTGAGGGACAGGATGTACATGTATTTGGAAAGGCAGGGACTGATTAGGGATAGTCAACATGGCTTTGTGCGTGGGGAATCATGTCTCACAAAACTGATTGAGTTTTTTAAAGAAGTAACAAAGAGGATTGATGAGGGCAGAGTGGTAGATGTGATCGACATGGACTTCAGTGAGACATTCGACAAGGTTCCCGATGGGAGACTGATTAGCAAGGTTAGATCTCATGGAATACAGGGAGAAGTAGCCATTTGGATACAGAACTGGCTCAAAGGTAGAAGTCATAGGGTGATGATGGAGGGGTGTTTTTCAGACAGCAGGTCTGTGACCAGTGGAGTGCCACAAGGATCGGTTCTGGGTACACTACTTTTCATCATTTATATAAATGATTTGGATGTGAGCATAAGAGTTGTAGTTAGTAAGTTTGCAGCTGACACCAAAGTTGGAAGTGTAATGGACAGCGAAGAAGCTTACCTCAGATTACAACAGGTTCTTGATCAGATGGGCCAATGCGCTGAGAAGTGGCAGATGGAGTTTATTTTGGATAAATGCGAGGTGCTTCATTTTGGGAAAGCAAATCTTAGCAGGACTTATACACTTAATGATAAGGTCCTGGGGAGTGTTGCTGAACAAAGAGACCTTGGAGTACAGGTTCATAGCTCCTTGAAAGTGGAGTCGCAATTAGGTAGAATAGTGAAGGTGGCATTTGGTATGCTTTCTTTTATTGGTCAGAATATTGAGTACAGGAGTTGGGAGGTCATGTTGCGGCTGTACAGGACACTGTTGGAATATTGCGTGCAATTCTGGTCTCAGAAAGATGTTGTGAAACTTGAAAAGGTTCGGAAAAGATTTACAAGGATATTGCCAGGGTTGGAGGATTTGCGCTATAGGGAGAGGTTGAATAGGCTGGGGCTGTTTTCCCTGGAGCATCGGAGGCTGAGGGGTGACTTTATAGAGGTTTACAAAATTATGAGGGGCATGGATAGGGTAAATAGACAAAGTCTTTTCCCTGGGGTCGTGGAGTCCAGAAATAGATAGGGTAAATAGACAAAGTCTTTACCCTGAGGTGGGGGAGTCCAGAATTGGAGGGCATCGGTTTAGGATGAGAGGGGAAAGATATAAGAGGGACCTAAGGGGCAATGTTTTCACACAGAGGGTGGTACGTTTATGGAATGAGCTGCCAGAGGATGTGGTGGAGGCTGGTACAATTGCAATAAAAATAAGGATGGCTGTTTTCTAAAATCTACACTCAGGCAGCAGTTCTCCACAATACAAACAGGGACTATTGTTTGCTACTAGATACACCGGGACTCCTTGTTCTCTGTATTATAGACAGGGACTGCTGTTCCCCTGTATTATAGACAGGGACTGCTGTTCTCTGTATTACAGACAGGGACTGCTGTTCCCTGTATTATGGACAGGGACTGCTGTTCTCTGTATTATAGACAGGGACTGCTGTTCCCCTGTATTATAGACAGGGACTGCTGTTCCCCTGTATTATAGACAGGGACTGCTGTTCCCCTGTATTATAGACAGGGACTGCTGTTCCCCTGTATTATAGACAGGGACTGCTGTTCTCTGTATTACAGACAGGGACTGCTGTTCCCTGTATTATGGACAGGGACTGCTGTTCTCTGTATTATAGACAGGGACTGCTGTTCCCCTGTATTATAGACAGGGACTGCTGTTCCCTCTATTGTAGACAGGGACTGCTATTCCCTCTATTGTAGACAGGGACTGCTGTTCCCTGTATTATCGACAGGGACTGCTGTTCCCTGTATTATCGACGGGGACTGCTGTTCCCTGTATTATCGACGGGGACTGCTGTTCCCTGTATTATCGACGGGGACTGCTGTTCCCTGTATTATCGACGGGGACTGCTGTTCCCTGTATTATCGACGGGGACTGCTGTTCCCTGTATTATAGACGGGGACTGCTGTTCCCTGTATTATAGACAGGTACTGCTCATTCTCTACAATAGACAGCAGACATGTTCGGGTTCCTACAGTCCCACAAGATTTATCTTGTTGGCAACTTCTTGAATGAAATGCTTGAGTGGGGGATATGCCAGACCATGAGGTGACAGATTGTGTTGGAATACAACTCTGCTGCTGTTGCTGGCCCATAGCCCACTCTTGTGTTCCTGGGTCTGTTCGGAGTCTATTTAACACAGCGATAGTGCCACTCTACACAATGGAGGTTATTCCCAATGTGAAGGAATCTCAGTAGTGTATAACCAGAGATTCAATATCATTGCGATATCACTAAGAGGGCAGATGAGGAGAACTGTTTACTTATTTTGAGCTCCCAGCATCTAGGAATATTTGACAGAAAAAGGTAGTGGAACCTGGTTCCAGGAATAAATGGAAGAGAGTTGGAGAACTTGTTCAGGATAAGGAACTTCCAGGTTTCAATTGGAGATGGGGGACTCAACATGTCTGCTGTTTCAAAGCACAAAAGGCTGAGGGTCCTCCTCTGTACTTTTAAGTTCCCATAATGCTGCAGTAAAATAACTGAGAACATTATGGTTTTTAGGCAGCCAAAATTTTGTTCAACATAACATTTTCTTTTTATCATCATCTTTCGGTGTTTCTTAAAGGATGCCAAATGGTAGGGGAGCAAACAAAGCAGGCCAAGGGGCATCTGCATCCCAGCAACCAATCTGTGGTATCAGTGACCAGTTTCCAACAGGAACATGAACAATGTGCAAAGGAAAGAATGATATATCACATTGGATATGTATCAATCTCCAGCCACTCTCCGGATTGCCATCAACTGCACCTAATACAGTCACCTCAACGCCAACGAAGGCAAATTCTGAAACCTCTCTGAAAACTCAGCATGGAATTGGTTTGGATTTGGGGATGGGGGGAGGGACAGAGGCTGGGGGACACTGCGGAATGATCAGGCAGGAGAGTAGCAGGTGAAGTCTCTGACATGTTTAGATTTAGATTAGATTAGATTACAGTGTGGAAACAGGCCCTTCAGCCCAACAAGTCCACACCGATCCGCCGAAGCGCAACCCACCCATACCCCTACATTTACCCCTTACCTAACACTACGGGCAATTTAGCATGGCCAATTCACCTGACCTGGAAAATTTTGGACTGTGGGAGGAAACCGGAACACCTGGAGGAAACCCATGCAGACACGGAGAGTATGTGCAAACTCCACACAGTCAGTCGCCTGAGGCAGGAATTGAACCCAGGTCTCTGGCGCTGTGAGGCAGCAGTGCTAATCACTGTGCCACCGTGCTGCCCACCTCCACAAGATGCATTGCATTGTGTGAGGTCTGTGGACACTCTTCCTGCCCACCCCAAACTTAGATTCTTGGAAGATTAATGTTCAACTAACACCTTATTCACCCCCATCGGGCGTAGCCAGCAGTAGGTAGGCAGCATTCTACTTAGTGGAGAAAGACACTCATTGATTTACTGGATAGTAATGGGGGGAGATGGCTAGATTGAGCTGTTCCTCAAATGTTTGAGACACCTTCCTGCAAGAGGCTAGAGAAGAAATTGGAGGGGGCCCTGGCTGATAGATTTCCATCATCAGTCGCCATGGGTGAGATCCTGGAAGACTGGAGTGGCTCCCTCTAGCGGCCAGGAGGAGGAATGGCAGCCACTGTCTGAATGACTGAAACTGATTTTTTTTGAGAGAAATGTCCCACTGGGTCCTTTATTCTTCTTTCACCATCCAGTAACAAGGCAGCACACCCTCCCCCTGAAATACCAACATGAATTACTTCAATACTATAATACAGGACATGGGTAACTGTTAGGAACCACAGAAAGATGAAAACGTTTCACATTATTACTTGGTCAGAAGTTAATTGAACTGGTCCTGTCATTTCCTGCTTTCTGCCTCCCTCCCTTTTTAAATAAAGGAGTTAGATTAGTTATTTCCCCTGTCTAAACGAACCCTCCGCTAATCTAACCCACTTCAATTCATGCAGAAAATGACCGAAGAGGGAGATTGACAGTGATTGGGGTATCGCATTATAAGGGAACCAGGCAGATGTGTGTGTGAGGGTGGGGCTGTGACACCAGGTAGTACACTGCCTCCCTGGTTCCAGAGGCTGGGATGGCACTGAGGGGCTGAACGACAGTCCAAAGGGGATACCAGCCAATATAAAGTGAGAGGACAGAGGGAGCATTGAAAGTCGAATATAGGAAGTTGTGAAATCAGTTGCAAACCAGGAAACAGAGTAACTGTGTTATTTTAAGACAAAGACTATCCTGCGTACCTTTGAAGGAACTATGAACCTGCACTCCCTTTGTTGGATCCCTCATGTCTTACATACTAGTTAGTGGAAATAGAATATCATTCTTTACCCTTTCAAAATTGTTTCATATTTTGAACTCCTCTATAAGGTCACCTCTTAATCTGTCTGCTCCAAGGAGAACAAACCCAGTCTCTCATTTTTCCTTGTATCTAAAATCCTTCATTCCTCATGTAAATGTCTTTTGAACTCTGTCCAGGGCTTTAACGCCCTTCCTTCAATGAGTTGCCCAGAACTGAACACAATATTCCAAATGTGATCTGACCAATGCTTTGGACAGGTGACTAGTCTGATGATGTTAACTCGAAGACTAACTCAGCTGGTCCCAAGGAATCCAGAGACCCCCAGAGACAGGATGGGAGTGTCCTGGAGATGTTTCAGAGCTGACTCTGAGACAGACATGAGCTGTACAGCAGCAGATGGGAGTGGATCATTCTCTGTTCCCCACTCAACACTGGGCATCATCTGTATGAATGACTGAGATGATGGCACCCTCGGTTCCATTTGCTGATAACACAAAGTGATGTGGGACAGGAAAATGCCAAGAGGACAGAGAGAGGCTGGGAAGGGGGTTGGACAGGTTCAGTGAGTGAGTAAGAAAAGTCTGTACAATATCCTGGTGTGAAATGGAAGGCTGTGTTCCTTCATTTTAGTCCTGAAAGTGTTTCAGAGTATTGTTAGGGTTTTCGAAGATGATCCTAATCCTAGCCCCAGAAGCAGCAAGCAGCTTTCCTCTCTACCTATTCCAGCTGTTGGATGTGACATGTTCTCCCTCTTTCTGGAATCTCCACCCAGTGGGAATCGTTGATCTTTGATCAAACCTGTCTTGTCCCATTCATATCCTGGAGACTGAGTCTGGGGTTAAAGTAACATGGCCTCCTCCATCGCCAGACCATGGTAACACGATGCCTGGAGGAAGAGCGCCTCATCTTCCGCCTAGGAACCCTCCAACCACAAGGGATGAACTCCGATTTCTCCAGCTTCTTCATTGCCCCTCCGCCCACCTTATCTCAGTCCCAACCCTCGAACTCAGTACCACCTTCCTAACCTGCAATCTTCTTCCTGACCTCTCCGCTCCTACCCCCTCTCTGGCCTATCACCCTCACCGTAACCTCCTTCCACCTATCGCATTCCCAACGCCCCTCCCCCAAGTCCCTCCTTCCTACCTTTTATCTTAGCCCACTTGGCACACCCTCGTCATTCCTGAAGAAGGGCTTATGCCCGAAATGTCGATTCTCCTTCTCCCTTGATACTGCCTGACCTGCTGCGCTTTTCCAGCAACACATTTTTAAACCCTGGGATTTGACACCAACACATCAATCCCCAGTGAGTGTCTGACAGACAGGACTCCCACAAAGAGGAAATTAAAATTTTAAATGAGAAACTCTATCCAAAGACTTGTTGTAACATCAGAGTAATACTTCTTGTGGGATCTTGCTGTGTCTCAAACCACCTGCAGAGTGGCCTACATTGCAAGAAGGGTGCCCAAATGTGATAATCACATAAATAAGACCCAGGTTGGCCCAATCCCTGAGTATCTGGGAGGGGATCTCTCTGTCTGTCTGTATGTCTCTCTCTCTCTCCCTCTCTCTGTCCCCTCTCTCACACCCTCTCCAGCTTCTTTTGTTGATATTTTAAACAAATAAAACCGTCCCACACACAGCAATGTGACTCGTGGGTATTTGAAGTGGGGGAGATGGAAATATTTTACAGCACAAGGTGAATGTTTTGAGAAAAAGGGGTAAAAGAGCACAAGATCCACAGAGAGAGAGAGTGGGAAGGAGGGAGGGATAGAGGGATAAGATGTGTGTTTGTAGCTGGGCTGGGAAAGGGAGACAGGCTCTGGGAGAGTGGGGAGAGAACGGGGCTCTCCAATATCCCATCACCGCCCAGCTCCAATCACTTCCTTCTCGAAAGTACCATCCACAAAATTAAATCCTGGGATGGAGGTTTTTTTTAAAAAAAACAGGAGTCTCAAAGATATCCACAGCCTCTTGTTGGACAGAAAGTGGGATTGGAACACATTCTGGAGCAGGAAGGGAGTACCCTGTGGGATCTCCCTGTGCGTCAATGGCCCACAGCATTGCTGGCACAGAGACTGCTGGGAAACTGTTTATCAAAGGGAATATTGTCAAATATAAATGTTGCAATCTTTTAAAAGGTTAGATAAAGATTACCATGTACAAGGTTAAATCAGAGAAAGGGAAAAAGATGAGAGATGGAGAAGGGGAGGGTGGAGAGACTGAGAGAGAGAGAGAGAGAGAGCAAGCGAGTGCGTAGAGAAGAAAGAAAGTGGGAAGTGGTTTGAATTTGTCGAGCAGCAGGATCTTTGTCATCCTGAAGCCAGGATTGAACCCTTAACCAGCATCAGTGAAACACACAATCTGTCTGTGGTCCCACTGCTACTTGTGGGATCTTGCTGTGTCTGAAGGGACTGAAGGGTCAGTAACAGAATGAAGACACCATTGGCTCAGAGACAGGAGACAGGATAGAGGGTAATGAGGGTTTCAGACTGGAGGGAGCTACAGGCACATACAAGTTGGGAACTGTTTTCAGTAAAAGGCGATTGATCCCAGGTCACTGCAGAGTGTAAGAATCTGATGCTATTCCCTCACTATCCTCCTCCAATCCCTGGGAAGATCTGCTCCCACACCACGTTTCACTGTTGACTGTGTTAGATATTTTGATACGTTGGGGATGGGCGGGGGTGATTTTAAACCTGGGATTTTAAGCTTGCCTTCAAAATGATCTCACTCTCCCTTTCACATGATCTTTACTCTCTTTTATCCCAAGGAACTTTTGTTTGGAAATCTGCAACATGAAGATCCAAAAGGTTCAAGGCCGGGAAAGAACAACATCCAGAGGGGGAGCACGGGCCTGAGGCCTGAGGCCTGGTCGACAGGCTGCACACCGTGGGGGCCCACGTGAGTTGTGTGTTTATTTACCCCGAGGTTTAATCTCCTCTGGGGGACCCTGGGTTTTGGGGGCCTCTGGGTAACTGGTTCCTGTCAGATTGCGGCCCTGTCATTTTTAAAACAGACTTGAAGTCTGGGATTAAAGTAATTGGGGACTTGCGATTTAAGACAGTGTCTGACAGACCAGACTCCCCAAAGAGGGAATTAAAACCTTAAATGAGAAACTCCCTCCAAAGACTTGTTCTAATGTCAGAGTAATGTGGGATGTGTACAGGCCTGGGTGATCAAATGTGGTAATCACATAAATAAGACACACATTGGTCAGTTCAATTCAATTCCCTGAGTATCAGGGAGGGGATCTCTCTGTCTGTCCGGATGTCTCTCTCTCTCTCTGTCCCCTCTCTCACACCCTCTCCAGCTTTCTTTAGTTGATATTTTAAACAAATAAAACCGTCCCCCCACAGCACTGTGACTCATGGGTATTTGAAGAGGGAGAGATGAAAATATTTTGTAGCACAAGGTGATTTGTTTTGAGACAAAGGGGTAAAAGAACACAAGGTACAGACAGAGAGAGAGTGTGGGAAGGAGGGAGGAATAGAGGGATAAGATGGAGAGTGGGGGAAGGGGGAGAAGAGAAAGGGGGGAAGGAGGGGGAGGAGGGAGGGTGGAAAGGAGGGGGAACGGGTGTAAGGAGAGGTGGGGAAGGAGAGGGGGGGAAGGAGAGAGGGTGTGAGGAGAGAGGAGGAAGGAAAGGGGGAAGGAGAGGGGATGAAAGTAGAGATGGGAAGGAGAGGGAGGGAAAGGGGGGATGGAGAGGGGGAAAGGAGGGTGGACAGAGAGAGTGTGAAAGTAGAGACGGGGTAAGGAAAGGGGGAAGAAGAGGGGGAGGGGGAAGGAGAGAGGGAGTAAGGAGAGGGGGGAGGAAGAGGGGGAAGGGGGCAAAGGTGAGTGGGGGAAAGGGGGGAAGTAGAGGGAGAAGGGGGGGGAAGGAGAGGGGCAAGGAGACGGAGTCAGAGAGTGGAGAGGAGAGATGTCAGAAGGAGTTGGGGGAAGGAGAGTGGGGAATGGAGTGGGAAAGGGGGGAGGGGATGTTGGGGGGGAAGGAAAGAGGGGGAAAGAGTGTGGGAAGGAGAGAGGGGAAGGGTGAAAGGAGAGGGGGTGAAGCAGTGGGGTGGAAGGAGAGGGGGGAAGGGGGAATGGACAGGGACTGAAAGAGAGGGGTAGGAGGGTTGTCAGAAGGAGATAGAGTGAAGGGGGGGCGAAAGAGAGGGCGCAACAAGGAAGAGGGTGGAGAGAGAGGAGAAGCAGTGGGGGATAAGGAGAAATTGGAAAGAAGGGGAAAGGAAAGAGTGGAGAAGGAGAGGGGGGGAAGGAGGGGGGAGGATGAGAGCGGAGAAGGAGAGAGGGGGAAGGATAGAAGGGGAGAGGAGAGAGGAGAAGGCAGGGGAAAGGAGAGAGGGGAGAAGGAGAGGGGGAGAAGAAGTGGAAGAAGGAGAGAGAGGAGAAGGAGAAAGTGATGAAGGTGAGGGGGGAAGGAGAGGGGGGAGAAGGAGACAGTGGTGAAGGAGAGGATGGAAGGAGAGGTGGGGAAGGAGAGAGGGGAAGGAGGGAGGGGAGAAGGAGAGAGGGGAAGGAAAGGGGAAGGAGAGAGGGGAGAAAGAGGTGGGGAAAGGAAGGAAGGGGAAGGAGTCAGGGTAGAAGGGGAGAGTGGAAGCAAGGGGGATGGGAGAGGGGGAAGGAGAGAGGGGCGAAGGAGAGAGTGCTGAAGGAGAGGGGAGAAGGAGAGGGGAAGGAGAGAGGGGAGAAGAAGAGTGTGGTGAAGAAGAGGGGGAAGGAGAGAGTGGTGAAGGAGAGGGGGGAAGGAAAGAGGGAAGGAGAGGGGAGAAGAAGAGAGGGAAGGAGAGAGGGGAGAAGGAGAAAGGGGAAGGAAAGGGCAAGGAGAGGGAGAGAAGGAGAGAGGGGAAGGAAGGGGAAGGATAGGGGGAGAAAGAGGTGGGGAAAGGAGGGAAGGGGGAAGGAGTCAGGGTAGAAGGGGAGAGTGGAAGCAAGGGGGAATGAGAGAGGGGAAGGAGAGGGGAGAAGGAAGAGAGTGCTGAAGGAGAGGAGTGAAGGTGAGGGGTGAAGGAGAGGGAGAAGGAGAGAGGGGGAGAAGGAGAGAGGGGAGAAGGAGAGAGTGGTGAAGGAGAGGGGGAAGGTGAAGGGGAAGGAGAAAGGGGAGAAGGAGAGAGTGGTGAAGGTGAGGGGGGAAGGAGAGGGGGAAGGAAGAGAGTGGAGAAGGAGAGGGGGAAGGAAGAAATAAAGAGAGATGGGAAGGAAGGGGGGAAGGAGAGAGGGGAGAAGAGGGTAGGGAAAGGAAGGAGGAGGGGGAAAGAGACAGGGTAGAAGAGGAGAGTGGAAGGAAGGGGAAAGGAGAGAGGGGAAGGAGAGGGGGAAGGAGAGAGGGGAGAAGGAGAGAGGGGAGAAGGAGAGAGTGGTGAAGGAGAGAGTGGTGACGGGGGAGGGGGAAGGAGAGGGGGAAGGAGAGAGGGGAGAAGGAGAGAGTGGTGAAGGAGAGGAAGAAGGTGAAGGGGATGGAGAGAGAGGAGAGAAGGAAAGAGGGGAAGGAAGGGGGAAGGAGAGAGGGGAGAAGGAGGTAGGGAAAGGAAGGAGAGGGAAAGAGACAGGGTAGAAGAAGAGAGGGGAAGGAGAGAGGGGAGAAGGAGGTAGGGAAAGGAAGGAGAGGGAAAGAGACAGGGTAGAAGAGGAGAGTGGAAGGAAGGGGGAAGGAGAGAGGAGAAGGAGAGAGTGGTGAAGGAGAGGGGAGAAGGAAGAGAGTGGTGACGGGGAGGGGGAAGGAGAGGGGGAAGGCGAGAGTGGTGAAGGAGAAGGGGGAAGGTGAAGGGGATGGAGAGAGGAAGAGAAGGAAAGAGGGGAAGGAAGGCGGAAGGAGAGAGGTGAGAAGGAGAGGGGGGGAAGGAGAGGGGGGGAAGGCGAGAGGGGGGAAGGAGAGGGGGAAG